>NW_026515679.1:600000-799348 GCF_025526975.1 Fimicolochytrium jonesii
TGCTAGCTTAGAGTTTTGGAGATATCAACCCAATCAACCCACCGGCAGCAGCGTTTCCACCTCTTGCTTCATCTAATGTCTCAGCTTCCTTTAGCAAATCCTCCTGCCCTTCCCATATCTTCTTCGCCTCGGCTTCAAAATCCACACCGTCAAAGACTGCTAGACTGGCCATAGACACAGCAGTCAATATTGTCTTCCTTTTGACATCGAACACGAACTTCCCGTGCCTACCTATCAAGCTCCCGCTCCAGCCATTTTCGCAGCTCCTTCTTAAACCCCTGCTTGCTCAACCCTGCTTTCTCAGACAAGGCTCTCTGGGCAAGAATCACCAGACTGTCAAACTCTGCGCTGATACGTTGGTCTATGGTGGCATTGGCGTCGGACTGTAAAAATGCGTCTAGCTGCTTCTTTCGGAGATCCTGTAGGGTTGTCATTGGGGACTCGATGTCTTCCAAGTGCCTGGTTGGGGTTCCTTAGTGCAGTCACGCAATGCTGGGGAAGGGTTAATACCAGGGTTAATACAGTTGTGGGTGGGTGGCTGGCTTGGTTCAACTGCAACTGTTGGCAGGTGACGCACGAGGGCACGTCATGCCATCATTCGCCCATCTTCCCCGTGAGGAACTGCCCGGCTAGCTTTTCTTTCGCAACCTGAACCTGAACTATACAGCATCCCTCGAACAACAACACTCTTTCCCTGTAAGTCCAGTGTCATCCTTCCTCCTCAAGCGTCAAAGTCACCCACTCTCCGCATCAGCGTCCAACTCACCGTCGTCATCTGTCTTTAGATCTCCCAATAAAACACAACAATCATGTCCGTCCCAATCGCAGTCCCAACCCCCCTCGCTTTCAACGTGCCCCCCGCTTTCTCAGATATCGGGAAAACTACAAACGACTTGCTCAACAAGGACTTCCCTCTCGGTGCCGCCAAGCTCGAAGTCAACACCTTCACAAACAACGGTGTGGTATGTGATTTGGGATTCGATAGCCCGTGGGAAAATCTGTGATGAGCTCGACCGATAGCGAATGCGGACTGCGGCGCGCGAAGCAAGGTTCAGGGGATGCTTGAGGTGGCCGAGCCATAGGCGAGCCCCTGGTTCGCTCTGGGAGACCGGGCGCGGGCGGACCGAGTTCCGCGCCGCAGGCGCAATTCTAGCAAATGAAGCGAGCAGTAGTAACTGTGAGCAATAGCGACCGATCGCCGTTGTTAGGCGGGCGAAGCGAGCTTCTGCTCTAACTGTGAGCGACAGTGGACGGCCGTTTTTATTGCACGTCGTCCAACATCCTGGTCGCAAGCGGAGCGAGCAGAATGTTGTCCAACCATTGCGCAACCATCGCGCAACCTCTCATCCACTCTCACACACACATCGCTGGTGATTGACTTTCTCTTGGTTCTCTCAGAAATTCACCGTCCTTGGAGCAAAGGACAACAAGACTGGCGCCATTGCCAGTGAGTTGAAGGCCAAGCATATCGACAAGGCTCGTGGTATGTATCCGTCGAACACTTGTCTGTCTCTCATTAATGTCCTAGCCTAAGTTCTTTCGTCATCCGCACATAGGCGTTACATTCACCGAATCGTGGACCAGCAGCAACATCCTCGGCACCCAGCTCGAGCTTGACAACACCCTCGCCCGTGGTTTGAAGGTCGACGTCGCTGCATCGCTTTTGCCCGCCAAGGGGTGAGTTGAGAAATTAAGGAAGGATTCGGGAAGGAGGCAACATTCGCGACCGGAGTGGACATGGAGATGAGCAGACCTCGTAACGGGACTCCTCAAGGGAGAAGTGAACATCAGCGCTGAACATGAATCGCACTTCCTTGCAGAACCAAGAACCTGAAGGCCGGTGTCGAATACAAGCAGGACCACCTCTTCACCCGTGCTTTCGTCGATCTCTTCAGGGGACCCGCACTTCACGCCGATGCCGTCGTTGCGTACGTATATCGCGTAGATTCGGGACATGTCATTATAATGCTAAACTGTTCTTTGTGATACAACAGAAACGACGGATTCTTGGCAGGAGGTGAAGTCGCCTACGACATCTCGGAAGCCCGTCTGACCCGCTCCAACCTCGCCTTCGGATACCTCGCCCGCGAGTACACTGTTGCTCTCCACGCGTAAGTCCATCCACATCACAGCCTCTACATCTTCCACCACTTTCCACCTCGCCAAAAACAACTTTTGACACCCGTTATCCCCACGTTGTTTCCATAGGTCCAACGCCCTCAACACCTTCGCCGCCTCCTACTACCACCGTGTCAACACCGACGTCGAAGCCGGCGCCAAAGCCACCTGGACGCGCTCCACCGACAACGACGTCCACGTCGAGGTCGGTACCAAGTACTTTTTGGACAACGAGGCTTTCGTCAAGGTAAAACCTCCCCTCATCCCTCACTCTTTTCGAATTTGTCTTCCGGCTTTGCTGAGTACCAACACCTTTTTGTGTAATATTATTTTTAGGCGAAGATCGACAACCGCGGCCTCCTCGGACTCGGATACACCCACCTCCTTCGTAAAGGCGTCAAGCTCTCTCTCGGCGGGCTCTTTGACACCACGAGGTTCCATGAGAACACCCATAAGCTTGGTTTGGCTCTCACGTTGGAGGCGTAAGCGGAGAAGAAAGATGAGGTGAAATAATATCTTCAACATATAACATCGAATGCAAAATGGCCTCGTAGTCGTTATCCCCAACTCTTCCTTGCGAGCCTGTTTATCGATTCACTGGATACTCTCGTCATTTGTATGTGTAAACCTTGTATCGTACTGCACGTGTATGAGAAAATGGAAACTGGTATCTCGAGCAAGCAATGTCAAACGGGCCCAACGCTGTTTCACGAATATATACAGTCCACGTATACAAAAAAAAGAGGGTCGCGAAACAAAGGGGAGACAAGAGCGGAAATATGCACACGAGAATCCCTTGCGTCCCATGCGGGCATTCTGCAATAGCCCGGTCGTCAAGACCGAACCACGCCGTTCAGTCCTATCCCAGTCCCCCCCCCCCCCCCCCCCCCTCGCCCCCCCGGTAGTCCCCCGCAAACGCATCTAAACCCCCGCCGCAACCAACGCGGCATCCAAATCCTCCAATAAATCCTCCACATCCTCGATGCCGACACACAGCCGTATCAGATCCTCCGGCATTGCGCGCTCGGCTCGTACGTGGGCCGGGATGGAGGCGTGGGACATTTTGCATGGCATGCTGGGGGGGGGGGGGGGGGGGGGAACGGGCCATCAACATCCATATCAGAGCATCAAAGGGGGCCATGAGAGCAAATGAGAGAGGGGTTGAGACATACCTGATAAGGGAGTTAACACAGCCAAAACTCACACTGATAGTCCAGAGCCGACACGCCTCCACGACCCGTTCGCTCCGTCTCACGTCCCCCGTCTCGAAACTCAGCACCGCCCCAGGTCCCCTCGCCAACGTCCGATGCAGCTCATACTGCGGGTGGGAAGCCAACCCGGGGTACCGGACGCGGAGATTGTGGTGTTTCTCGAGATGTGTGGCGATGGTGAGGGCGGAGGACTGTTGTTTGTCCATGCGCAGGGCGAGGGTCTTGGTGCCGCGGAGGAGGAGGAACGCGTCGAAGGGGCTGAGGCCGACGCCGGTGGCGTTTATTATGAAATAGATTTTCTAGATTCCGAGGGGGAGGCGGGGGTGAATACGAGGAGGGTACAATATAGAAATTGTGACGTGACGATACTCACGGCGGCAAGGGTCTCATCCTTGATCCCGACAACACCCGCCATAAGGTCGTGATGCCCACTCAGGTACTTTGTCCCCGAATGGTACACGATATCCGCGCCCTGCAGGAGGGGTTTCTGAAGGTATGGGCTCATCATGGTGTTATCCACGACCACCAACGCGTCCGGGTTCGCCGCATGCACCAAGCTCGCAATCTGGGGCACGTCGGCGATTTTGATGAGCGGGTTGGTGGGAGTTTCCAGCAACACGAGGCGGGTTTTGGAGGAGAGGCGGCCGGAGATGCAGGAGAGGGATGTGGTATCGACATGATGGACTTTGACGTTGTTATGCGTTTGAAGGAAATTGAGGAGGCGATTCGTCCCGCCGTACAGGTCGTCTCCCGAGATGATCTCGTCACCCGCGTTCACCAACCGACAGATGGTGTCGAGTGCGCTCATCCCGCTGGAAACGACGAAGGCGCGTTTGGCGCCCATGAGTTTGGCGAGGTGGGCTTCGACGTGGGTGCGGGTGGGGTTGCCGCTGCGGGAGTAGTCGTATTCGCCCATTTCGGAGGCTGCGGATTGCTTGAAGGTTGCGGTTTGGTAGATGGGGACCGAGCTGGCGTTGTAGTTGTCCCGGATGCCGGTTTCGGGCTCGATGAAGACGCATTCGGTGCCGGGGCGGTACCTCGTTGTGGAGGGTTCGGGGACTGTTGGGTCAAATGGGTCCACGTCGTCAGAGGAGTCTAGTGAGGTCTGTAAACCATCTTGTGCGTTGGGGATCGCCTTTGTCGGTGAGCCATTTGCCTCTGAAATGAGAGTTGAGTGTCAGTGTGGGCGATGAATGAAGCGAAGGATGGATGAAACGATATCCTGCTCGCTCCGCCTCGGCGCTCGCTAATACAGTGGGCTCAGTAGCGCTCGCGTGCGTACCTTTCGAACCATTCACAGACAACTGCCTAACCGCCTCAACAACAGCAGCCTCGGTCGCGGCCTGAATCCCTTCACTCGTATTACTCTTCGCGGTCGCCGTCGTCGTCGCCGATAGTCTCCTCCTTCCAAGTCCTTCTCTCAGTGCATTAGGAGGCGGATATTCGCCCTCAAAGAAGGGCGTGACAGTGACCCCTGCGGCGAGTTCCAACATTTCCTCAGTGTTTGGAGTGAGCATGGGAGGGTGAGATGGTGGTGCGCAGGTTAAGCGTGCCATGGGAGGAAAGTACAGTGGTAGCGAGTAGGGTTGACGGTGGTGGTAGTGGAAATGCAAGTGACGTTCGTTCTGATATCTTATTCTGGACGTCGGTTCTAGTGTCTCCCTTATACGAGGCGGAGTGTGACGTTTCCGTTGAGAATGGGTGGGTGATCTATATGTAACTGAGTTTGAATTTCAGCCTGCCGGTTGATATATGCCCTTTTTTGAGAGAGCGAGAGCGAGAGGGGTTGCCAGTATTTGGGGGGAAGCTTCCTTCAGCAGCAGCACATGAAAAAAAGGCCCAGTCATAGACTCATAGCCATAGCCCCCGTCGATACTGTATGTCTGTTCTCATAATGGGCCTGCACCATAGCGATGATTGCGCATGCATCCACGATACGGAGTCTCATCAGTCAGCGCGCGCGTCCATTTGGGGGGGAAATGCATAGCGATGATGTGATGACTCAGTGGGAATTGGGACCCCCCCCGACTGCGCACATGTCACAGCCTCGAGTCTGCCCACTCGGTGCCCCCATCCATCTCTCACATGCTCACGAGGCGTGAGGTCACGTGAGGCGTCATGTACTGTATTGACGTTTTTAGCACGAGTAACCCACTTCTAGTCAATCCCATTGGGAGGACGCGTTTTATGTAAGCTCTACAAACGCGGTTTATGTAAGCTCTACAGTCAATCGTGAGAGGGAAGGCAAGTCTTAACCATGTTGGATTGAGAAAAGCTTCTCGTCCATTTTCATTACAAGACATAGCGTACGTACATGTGCACCTTAGCAAAATTACATTATTGTGGAAAGGGTGTTTACTGCGGGATAGGCCGCCGATACAACGTACATATCTACATAGAGTCTTGCGGTGCTCAACACCACGCATTAAACCTCGCATACGCAATACATCACACACCCAACCCCGCCGCCGCATATCCATGAGCGCCATTCGCATCAATCGCACTATGCCCACCACTCGCCCCATGCCCATCATGCGCCCCATGCCCCCCACCCGCATCATGTCCATGCTTCTCACCCGCCTCCTTCCCCTCCCTCTCGCCACCGCCTCTCGTCGCCAAGAACACCATACTCCCCACAAACCGCCACCCACTCAACGCACACACACTCCACAGCATGAACGTCAGAAACCGGTTCGTGCGGCCCTTGCCCGCGTCCCCGACAAACACGCCCAGCTTCTCCGCCACCGACGCGGTGGTCAACGCAGCCACGAGGCCGACGTTGCAGAGGACCCAGAAGAGGACGACGCGGGTGCGATACAGCCGGAAATAGTCTTCCTGTCGCAGGGCCGCGGAGCGTGTATCTGTTTTCGCGTGTGTTTTGGGGGGCGGGGCGAGGGCGGCGAGGAAGCTGTCGTAGCTGGCGTCGATGTCGTGTTGGTGCACGGGGAGGTCGACGGTTGCGGTTGTGATTCCTTTAGTGGAGTCCTTTGTGCAGTGCACGGGCGCGACGTCCGGGGCCGAGTTGTCGCCTTTGGTGCCCCAGGAGATGTCGTGGAGGTTGCCGAAGGCGTAGACAGTTAGGACCAGCTGTTGTAGGGGTGCCGAGGTGGAAGTATGTGAGTAAGAACCCCGGTCCGTTGACGAAGATGCAAGATGACCGGTACCATAAACCCCGGCAAAAACAGCAAATACTGCACAAACGAGTTGAGCATATGCCACGGATCCAGGTACGCCACGCTTGCAATCACGTACGCGCCGTACGTCGCTGCGGTTGACATGACCAGGTCTCTGAACGATGGGTTGGCGAGCAGCGAGGGCAGCGAGTGCAGGGACGTGTGCACAGTGCCGTCGGCGGAGGTGGTGTGGATGGTTGTGAGGGCGGAGCTAATGGCGACTTTTATGGAGAATGCTGACTGAGCGGGGTGGGGATGTTAGTGCGTGCGTCCATAACCCCCCGTGTCCGATGCTACTCCACAGCGCACTCACCATATAAAGCATCAGAACCATAATCCCCGCAAACAGCCCAAACACCGCAACGTAAAGCCACAGACTCCCCTGCGGCCGATTGCCCAAACTCGCAATAAAGACCGTCGCAATCGCAAACACATACAACTGCCTCACCGTCCAGAAGATCACTTTGCCCGCTCCATAAAAAGGGTCTCTCGCCGGATCAGTTGTCATCCCGTCCGCCAAAAAGTAGAAAATCAGGTAAAACGTCGCGAGCGAGAACCAGTTGAATATGACATTCACCGCGTTGTAGATGAGGAGGGCGAGGATGAGGAGTGTGCGTTCAGGGGTATGTGAGGACCGGAAGAGTTGGTAGAAGTGGGTGATTGCGTGGATACCCGCGAAGAAGGAACCGTTGAGCCAGCGGCGGCGTTGGGAGATGAATTCGGGGAGGGTGTCGGGGACGTCGGTTTCCGCTTTTGCGGCCGAGACGTAGCGAAGGGTGTAGCGGGAGTTGCGTTTGGTGACGAGTTCGAAGCAGAGGATGCGGTCTTCGGCCTGGGGGGGGGGGGGGGGGGGGGGACGTACCAGATGTGAGCTTCACCAACAGTATCCCAATCACCTCCACCCTCCGAATTCTTACCAAATACATGTTGGCTTCGGAAACATGCACACCGCCACTCCCCCCATGCATGCGCTCACCCAAGAAGTACTTCTGCAACGGCCCCGTCCCGTCCGCCCCGTTCTGCAGCGCCTGGTAGCGGTACGCGGAGAAGGCGCCGGGTAAGACTGCGATGAAGCCAAAGACCTGCATATCGGGCGACTGTTAGATGACGGATATACGATTCCAGACCAAAAAACCAAGCAAAACTCACACTCTCCATCGGTTTATCCAATATACAACTCATTTTATACTCAAAATTCTGCGCGGCCACCAACGGGTTCCACAACTTCCACCCCCAGCTCCCCGTCTCCGCGGCAATCTCCCCACAAGCGCCCGCGCAATGCTCGTCGGAATCAAACGCCTTCCACAATCTATACAACGAGGGATCGGTCGGTTTGGTGCCGACATCGAGGAGCACGCAGATGTGTGGATTCAGTTGTTTCGCAAAGGCGTTGAAGAACCACCGATGGGAGTTTATCTTCTTGGCGTTTTTTTCTTTGAGGCAGAAGATGGTTTGCACGGGGATGACTGTCCCGCCCGATCTGAAGAGGCTGGTTGAGGAGGCGGTCTTGCTACTCCGCAGCGAATGGCCGTCCCCGGCGTCGATGCATATCTGGGTGGTGTATTCGAACAAATGCACGGCGACGTCGGTGTTGTTGATGGAGGTCTTTAGAACGCCTTGTTGGAAGACGCCCATGACGCCGAGGACGTTGAGGGTGCGTGGGTTGATCTTTGTGCGGCCGTCGGCGACGACGCAGACGACGACTTTTTGCCAGCCGAGCGGGCCCCATGTGTCGGTGTTTTTGGAGCAGAGGTGCACGATGTTTTTCATGACGGCTTTCCACGTTTTGCAGAAGAGCGTCTCGTCTTCGTTGTACATTGTCAACACAACAAAGATCTCCGTCCTTCGTCCCATCTCCTGCGCTCGCAATGTATACCCCCTTGACACAAACTCGTCCGGATCGCCAACCACCGCCGTGTACCGCAGATGCGTGCACTCCCGGCCCCTCTCAGTTCCTTGTTGGACTACCTTCGCGGGCACGGGGATCTCAACCTGAAAGAGGCCGTTGGGTGTCAACTCGATGGTTTTCATGGTCTTGTGGCGGAAGAGCGTGCCTGGGCGTCCGCCGCGGGGGTTGGTGGGCGGGGAGAGGTAGGAGGGCTGGGAAGGCGTGTAAGCTAGTGGGTAGGCGAAGTTGAAGGTGTGGGGGCTTGGGGTTGGGGCGAAGTAAGGGTTGAGTGGGGATACATAAGGGTCTTGGACGTAGGGATTTTGCTGTTGCTGCTGTTGCGTCTGGGGCTGGTATTGCAAGGGATCTTTCATGGACCGGGATGGGGACGCTGTGGACCCGTATCGTGGGAAATTTGGATGATCTGGTGCTGATGTGTACGGTTGCTGCTGGACGTGGTGTTGGGGGGCGTACCCACCGGGCCCGTCGGGGTATGCGAGCGTGGCGGAAGACATGGCGTTCCGTGAACCATCGTATCCAACGTCGTAGATCTGGTACGTTGGTGCGATGCTGACATGGGGATCGGTGGCTTGACCGCGTGTTGCTGCTGCTGCTGCTGGAGAGGAGGATAGTACGGCGGTCCCATTACTTAGATCAGATCCGAGAGTTTGCGGCTGTGGATATGCTGATTGGGTGTAGCGAGGCGACTGTCTGTGTGCGGCGGCTGAAGAGCGTGGTCGATCCGGGCTGCGATGGGTAGCGGCTATTGATGCGCCTGTTGCAGCGGACATGGACGGTGGTGGTGCTGCGGGGATGGAGGAGTGGATGTCGTGCATATTTTCTGGGCTTCGGAAGTGCGTGTAGAAAGGCTTCGGGTCGGCTATGTCGGGAATGCTCTTCTGTAAACTGTGCGGAAGTCGAGAAGAGCGCAGACCCGAAGGAGAGAAGCGAATTGGCAGAGACGCTTCTCGACGCACACGCACGCTGACGCACCCGAAAATCGACGAATCTCCAACGTCAAGGCCGTCAAGAATTTTATTCGTACGGCCGTCACGGAGTTCAAAGATCTGCTCAAATCCAGTGCCGCACCGCAATGTTCAGGGCGAGGGTGAGGGCTCCACGGGGTAAAACGACAGCAGTGCGCACAGATTGCAGGGGTTTTGACAGCTTATTGTGAGGATCCCACGCGTTCGTTGCAAACAGCTAAAGCACGCATTCATAACATGTGGTTGTCCCACGTGACTGTTAGTGCGTTTTAAAGGGTGGGCTTCTTTTGGGGCGGGGCGATTGGCCTCAGGCGATGGATGGATGGATGAGTTTAAAGTGCAGCCACGTGACCGGTCTCTGATCCCGCGGTTTAAACCTCCTCCATCAGTCACACCACTTTCGCGCTCTTCTCTTTTCTCATTCAACGCGTGTTTGGGAGGGAGGTGTTCTCTCACCACCTCACACCACCCTCCATTCACCCTCAACCCGCTTTGCTCCTGGCACGAGGGCGTGCGCACTGTTCATATGCCGTCCAACTCCCTCCTCCCTTCATGATGCAGCCGGCGGAAAAAACCGCAACTTCCACCTCCCGCTGTCCAAGCTCAGCGGCCGATATCTCGTTTTCCCAGGAAAGCCATAAAGGACGCTTGTGTTCGTGTCCTCCGTCTTTCCGCCGTCTGTCCGTCTTCACTATCATTCAGGACTTCTCACTTCCGTCGGAGTGTACTGTATCTGTGTGTGCCAAAGTCACTGCGAAAGGTCCCCTGTCATCCCCAACGACCTCCCTATTACGGTGACGCGACATGGGCAAAGTCTGTCGCATTGTCAACCAGCCTCCGCTAGTTGGAAAGGTATGTGTTTGTGAGTTCGCGGGTAAAAGTGCGACGCTGTCCTTCGAAGCCACCCCATGTTTGTCGGTCGTTCTTAACCGGCTGCCTTGCCAACCATCCAGACCCAATATGAGATAATCATAGTAGGAGCAGGAATCCTCGGCTCAGCCCTTGCAGCAACCCTCGGAAACGACGGCCGCGACGTATTGGTGATTGAGCGGGATTGGAAGGAACCCGATCGCATTGTCGGGGAGCTGTTGCAGCCAGGCGGCGTGAGGGCGCTGGAGAGGCTGGGCCTTGAAGACTGCCTCGAAGGCATCGATGCGATCCCCTGCAACGGCTACGCCGTCTTCTATCACGGCGACGAGGTGCGACTCCCATACCCGACCGACAAGCTGCCCAACGAGGGCAGGTCCTTTCATCATGGCCGGTTTGTCGGGAAGTTGAGGGAGAGGGCTAAAGGGGCGGATAACGTGACGGCATTGGAAGCTTCTGTTACGGAACTGATCTCGTGCCCTGTTACCGACAAAGTGCTGGGCGTGCGATACTCATACAAGGACTCAGAAGGAACCAGCCTCACCGCCAACGTCTACGCGCCGCTAACAATCGTAGCAGACGGCTGTTTCTCACGGTTCCGCAAACATGTCAACAACACACCCGTGCAGTCGAAATCGCAGTTCGTAGGGATGATCCTCGAAGACTGCCCTTTACCTTACCCCAACCACGGCCACGTCATCCTCGCCGACCCTTCGCCCATCCTCCTCTACCAGATAGGAACCCACGACACCCGTATCCTCATCGATATCCCCGGCAAGCTCCCCTCCTCATCCACCGGCGCTCTCCAAACCTACCTCACGACCCACATCGCGCCGCAACTACCCGCCACCCTCCGATCGGCCTTCCTCACCGCGCTCGCCACCCAACGTACGCGGACGATGCCGAATAGTTTCTTACCATCGACTGCGAATACGACACCTGGGGTGCTGTTGTTGGGCGATGCGATGAATATGAGGCATCCGTTAACGGGTGGGGGAATGACGGTTGCGTTGTGGGATGTTGTGAGGGTTAGGGAGGAGGTGCTTGTAAAGGGCGAGGTTGGGGATTTGAGGGTGGGAGAGAAGGAGGAGGAGGGGAAGGAGGAGTGGGAGAAACGGTGGGAAGTGGAACGCAAAGTGGGACGACGGGTGAAGAGCATGCATTGGAAACGGAAAGAGTTGAGCAGCGTGGTGAATGTGCTTGCGCAGGCGCTCTATTCCTTGTTTAGTGCTGGTGATGGTATGTCCTCCGTCTCAATTATCCTTTGCGTCTATGCATTGGCTCGAGCTATCCCCATCAACCCCATCCCCACTCTCCACCCATTCTAACATTTCCTTTCTCCAAACAACAGACCCACACATGAAAGACCTCCAACGCGCCTGCTTCGCCTACTTCAAGCTCGGCGGGACCTGCGTCTCGACACCCGTTGGTCTGCTAGCCGGGTTGATCCCGGAACCGATGACGCTGGTGGGCCACTTTTTTGCGGTGGCGCTCTATGGCGTTTGGTTGATTCTGACGGGGCGGATTGATGCGCCGACGACGAGTTCGATCGCTCGGGAAGGGAAGGAGGGGGAAGGCGCTGAGGTGGTTGACGGAGCGGGAGGGGGAGGAGGGGGAGGAGAAGGGAGGTTGGTTCGACCCGACTCGGCCAAAGATCTTTCCGGAGTTCGAAAACGTATCACCCCCAACTCATCTTCATCAGACGACGTCCCATCCGTCACATCCGCACCACACACACCACTACCAACCCTCACGAAAACAGCAGCGCATCCAACATGGCCCAAAACCCTCCTCGCCCTCCCCCATAACACAGCCCGCAGCGTCCTCGCAATTTACACAGCCTGTGTGGTCATTTTACCCGTGCTTTGGAGTGAGGTGCAGCCGTAGGGAGCCCTGGGGAACCGTAGAGGGTGGTATCTTGCTTTCTCTTCACACTTTTACTTTGTAGACCTTTTAATGATGGACCTATATCGGTTGTGTATTAGTACATATGGCGCTGTTTCTTTACTATGGGATGTGTGTGTGGGCGTGGGACGTGATCATTGCAGATTGGAGGTCGTCGTATCGTGATGGGTGGGCGATGAGGGAGTTATGTCGAGGGAGTAACGTGCACACTGAACACGACGCCACGACGCATACTCCTGCCGATAAGACATCTCTTCCTTCGGCTCCGCCCAACCACCCACAAACGGGGAGTAACGTGCACCTTGAGCACGACGCATGCTCCTGCCGATAAGACATCTCTTCCTTCGTCTCCGCCGAACCACCCACAAACGCTCCCGGGCCGGTTGAATGGTGGGGTTTCACAACATCAATGACGACCTCAGCTCAGAGGGAAACCTGGGGATTGGGATTGGAAGAGGACAGTGCCGGCTGGTATCCTTTCATAATCAAGCACGAATTCGGGTATATGCCCCGGGCACGTCCGGATGCACGGATACCCGTAAACCTGTCTTGCATGATGCATCGCAGCCAACTCTAAATGAACAACTGCAGGATGGGTTTTCTCGATTGGTTACTGGTACTGGCCGTTACCACTGATGTTTGGATTTCACGCCGCTGGGAGTGCGACCATTTGACGACGCATAACGACGGGTTGGGCGAAAAAAGGGCGATCCGGGAATGAACAGGAGGTGAACAAAGTGGGAAAGAAACCTCCGAGTTTCCTTTGACAACGTGTCCGGTACGTCCTTGCGTCTCCGTGCTGCATATGCTGAATCCATTCGGGGACGTCACCAGGCAGCAAACCCGGCCGGGCCACTGGTCGAGACTCGAGATGTTCAACCCGCAGCTCACATCTGGCGATTGGGAGCCAACCAACCCTAAAACCTTGTTTTGTTCCGCCGGATCTCGCGTCACCTGATTTCGCATCGCAAGATATTCCGAGAAGGACATCTGAACCGTTTGACACTCCGAAATTCCGACGTAGGAATTGCAGGCTATCGTTCCCACTTCCGAGCAGTGTAGATACCACACCGCAAACCACTATCGCACATATACCTCATCTCGTTGCGCCGTCCGGATGTCAAAAGGGAGGGCGCAGAAACTAGTTCCAGTCCCTCGTAAGTACAGTATACTGTACAGACCGCCTCGCCAAATTTCACACTAGCACTCTCACAATGACCAGTTTCGAGCTACAAGAATCCCGCCAGCACCTGGTGGTGCAGCAACAACTCCCCGACCTGGACCCGGCTACGCCATGGCACACCCTCGATGCCACCGCAATCGCCACAACACTGCAAACCGACCTTCTGACCGGTCTCACCCCCACCTCCGTCGCAGCCCGCCTAACCAAATACGGCCACAACCAGCTCTCCGGCAACGGCAGCCCAACATGGGTCAAAATCCTTCTCATGCAGCTCATCGACCCCATGAACTGGCTCTTCCTCGCCCTCGGCGTCGCCGGCTTCTTGTTAAGGGACTACATCACGGGCGGGTTCCTGACCGCTCTGGCGCTCATCAACCTCGGGTTATCGTTCTCGCAGGAGTATGCGGCGGAACAGACATTGGCGGCGTTGAAGAGTCTGTCAAATCCCGTCGCGACGGTCGTGAGGGAGGGGAAGGAGGTGAAGGTTAGCACGCAGGAGATCGTGCCGGGGGATATCGTCGTGTTGAACCATGGGGATGCGGTCCCGGCGGACTGCAGGGTGGTGGAGGTGACGGATCTCCAGACGGATGAATCTCTTCTCACGGGGGAATCGTTGCCGGTCAAGAAAGACACAGCGACGCTACCGACGCCCGATGAGCCGCTCGGCGACCGAATCAACATGGTCTACTCCTCCACGATCATCTCGAAAGGCCGCGCCCGCGCCATGGTCGTCGCAACAGGGATGTCGACCCAGATCGGCCGTATCGCGACCACACTCCAGAACACCGACAAATCCGACCTGACCCGGCTGCAGAAATCGCTTTACAAGATGTACGTCTCCCTCATGTTCGTATCGATCGGCGGCGCTGTCCTCGTGCTCGCGACGCAGAAATTCAACGTCAGTTACCAACTGGGCATGTATGCCGTCACCGTGGCCCTCAGCGTGCTTCCCGCCGGGCTGACGACCGTGCTAACGGTCACGCTGGTGATGGGCGGGAAGGAGATGACGAAGCATAATGCGATTGTGCGGAAACTGAAATCGTTGGAGACGCTCGGCAGCGTTACGCATATCTTTTCCGATAAAACGGGGACGCTGACGCAGGCTAAGATGGTGGTTGTGAATTGTTGGATACCTGGTGTGGGGCATGTGTTTGTAGAGCCGAGGGGGGTCGAACCCGTCGGGGATGTATACATCACCGGGGCCGTTGCCGTCGAATCCGCGCCGAAACCGGGTACCCCAAATATCACAAGAGTCGGAAAAGCGACGGACGAACCACTCGACGACCACATCCGCGACTTTACACTCTGCGCTGCGCTGTGCAACCTAGCCTCCATCACATCCTCGTTCGACGACACCAAAACGCCTACATACGCCACCAGCGGCTCCGCAACCGAAGTCGCGCTGCAAGCCTACGCGCACAAACTGTCCATGTCGAAACCCACGTTGGAGAACGAGCAGGGGTGGGTACCCATCTACGATTTTCCGTTCACGAGCAATTTGAAACGGATGTCGGTCGTGTATCGCGGCCCTGGGGGCGAGGTGAAGGTGTTTACGAAAGGGGCCGCGGAGATCTTGCTTGGGTTGTGCGTTCCTGATGAGGAACGAGATGGGAAGGTGCGCGAAATGGTGGATGAGTTTGCACAGCGGGGGTTGAGGGTCATTCTCCTAGCGTCGCGAACGCTTCCGAGGGATGAGGTGCCTGTTGATGATGCAGCATGGACGACGATAGAGCGGGGAACCGTGGAGCGCGAGTTGGAATTCCTGGGTCTAGCGGCGATCTACGACCCGCCACGTCCGGAGTCGGCGTCGTCGGTTCGACAGGCTCATGAGGCGGGGATCAGCGTGCATATGTTGACAGGGGACCATCAGCGCACGGCCGTTTCCATCGCCTACCAAATCGGTATCCTCACTCGTGACCCCCGCCTGCTGTCCCCCGCCGAACTGCAACGGGTGTGCACAACAGGCCCAGCCTTCGACGCCCTAACCGACGCCGAAATCGACACCCTAAACCCACTCCCCTTAGTAGTAGCCCGCTGCAGCCCCGAAACAAAAGTCAAAATGCTCCACGCCGCGCACCGCCGCAACCACATCACCGCCATGACCGGCGACGGCGTCAACGACTCCCCCTCCCTCGCCATCGCGGACATCGGCATCGCGATGGGTCTCGCCGGGTCAGACGTTGCCAAATCCGCGTCGGATATCGTCCTCGCCGACGACAACTTCGCTACCATCATCGTCGCTATCCGCGAGGGGCGACGGCTGTATACCAACATCCAGCGGTTCTTGTTGTTTTACTGGATAACCCTCCTCTGCTGCGCCCTGGTCGTCATCGTCAATGTGGCGGTGAAAGACCCCGCCGGTCTGCCTGCCCCGCCATTCACGCCCATGATGATCCTCCTCCTGTTCTGTCTCACCACGACCCCCGCGGCAGCAATCAGCATGCAACCGGCGTCCCCAACAACAATGTCCAACCCGCCGCGGCCGCCTACCGAATCGATCTTCAACCCCGAGATCCTCCGCGACCTTGGCTTCTACTCCCTCGGCACCGCGCTCCTCTGCGCGGGGGCGTACGAGACCGTGCTCTTCACCGGTGGGGGCATCACGGCAGAGAAATGCGATGATGTATATATGCCCGAGGGGTGTGGCCCGCTGTACCGCGCCCGCACGACCCTATTGGCAACTTACCTCCTCACCGCGCTCGTGCAGTCGGTGCACTGCCGGTCCTTCCGGGCGCGGGAATTTACCACCCGGGCCGGTCTAGTCAAAACAAAAAACGATACGACACTGTTGGTCAGTACGGCGGCGGGCGTGACAGTGTTGTGTGTGGTTGTGTATGTGACGCAGATTGGCAGAGCGGCGTTCAAGTTTGATCCGATTGGGTGGGAGTGGGGGTGGGTTGTGGGGGCGACAGTGGTGTGGATGATTGCGGGGGATGTGTGGAAGGTGGGGAAGGAGGCGGTTTGGCCGGTGAGGAGGGCGGTGGTTGTGGGGGAGGGGGAGGTGTAAATGCTGGGATGGGATAAGTGGATGCTTTTCGTGGCCACTGCCACTGCTTCCGACGAGTTATGACTTCCGACGCACTTAAATGTTTTGGGGCAGATGCCATGTAAGGCGTACCAACAATCATTAGTTCTGTAACTGTGTAGATACTATCGTAATGTACAAAAGCAATGAACTCGCACTCGCACGGAGCACGGATTTGAACTCTGGCATGCTCTTCACGTCCCTCACATTAATATCGGCACTGCATCTGCTTCAATGAAGACGAAGACCGAAACAGACCGTCGCGGCGTCAGTACTTGCATTGTATTTATGTACAGAATAATGGTAAATGGGTCAATTCCGCTACGTCCTAGTGCCATTGGGCCAAGCTGATTGAGTTTGCAGCGTGCAATCCTGGAACCCCAATCGCTAGGCTACATGTACATGTGCATCAACTCCTTGAGAGCACTGCCCATGACGCTCATCTCCTTCTCCTTCCTGACCCCTAAGTCCTCCCCCCCATAACCCTCACAAACTCCTCCAATCCAATCCTCCCATTCTCCACTCTACACTCCTCCAAAACCTCCTCAACCTCCCTCTCGGTCAACCGTTCCCCAAACCCCGTCAACACCCTCCTCAGCCTCGCCACCTCTATGTACCCCTTCCGCTCCGTATCCAGCACATAAAACGCTTCCTTCAGTTCCGATTCCGTGTCGTCTGCGCCCGGTGGGGTGGGTTTGGTGCTGTGTTGCGGCCGGCGCGAGATGAGGGCCAGGAAATCGGGGAAATCGAGGGTGGGTTTGAGGGTTGTCAGGAGGGATTGGGCGGGGTGTTGGCCGCAGGAGCGGAGGACTTTGAGGCAGGTGGGGGCGTCGATTAGGCCGTCGCTGTCGTCGTCGAACTGGAGTGAACCAGGATTAGGTCGTGGGAACTTGACAGGTCCTGTGGTGAAGATCTACTTCGATACTTACCAGCGAGAATGCCTCTTTGAACTCTGATATTTGGGCTTCTGTTAGTTGGTCTGCCATGGCTTTGGAGTCGCTGTGCGTCTGTCTGAGGTATCTGCAAGTCCTGTGTGTGTTCGGCCGTGGAGCAAGTTTGCCACTGGCCAGAGCAGGTCGAAGCGGACCGCTGGTGTGTCACGTCGCCGCTTATCGCCACTCCTAGTATAGACGCGTTCGTCTCTGAACCTGCTACTCACAAATCCTAAGCGCTCATCTCACAATGCCTAAAACACGCGCCAACCAGAAGCTCAGAGCCTTGCAGGTGCCGCGGGCTCCACCAGAGGACATTGACACCCTGTCTGCTTTGGACGACAACGGCTCGGGAAGCGGCACAGAGTTCGAGGTTTTCGGCCCTGGGGTGTACGCGTCAGCCTTCCCTGCCGAAACTTGGGCAGAGTATGCGCAATACCTGCAAGAGAAGAAAGAAGAGCTCGAAAAGCACCCTAAACGCAGGACCACAAAATTTCGATCCTACAAACGCCAAGTTGTGAAGCTCTTGAAGGTGGGTTTTGAAAGCAAGAATATCCCTTCGCCGTTGTGAAGACGCGAATCCGCTCGTATGCGGGTGGGAGGACACCAGATGGCTGCCAGCTTTATCGTGTTCCCTGGGCATGGCGCAATATGGCCAAGTGGGCACATGTCTGTCCGTGGGGTGGGAATAACTGGCCCCGGCCGCAGATTTTGTCACCCTCAGTGACTTTCTGTTGGGGGCCCGTACCGCCATCCGGACCGCTTCCTTCGGTATTTTGATATTGGTCTACAACAGGGACATCACTTTTGTGATGGGGAGGACACCAGATGGCTGACCCAGCTGTATCGTGTTTCCTGGGCATGGTGCAATATGGCCAAGTGTGCACATGTCTGTCCGTGGGGTGGGAATAACTGGCTCCGGCCGCAGATTCTGTCACCGTCAGTGACTTTCTGTTGGGGGCCCGTACCGCCATCCGGACCGCGTTGTGCCCTAAAAGTTATATGCCTTTCCTTACTGTCTTTTTGATGAATTCACCATACTAATGTCCATTTTCGTGAGGCCCTTAGAGCGGAAAACGGGACCTAAGTCACAGAAAGTATGTTCAAAGGTGCATGTACAAAAACGGATAGAGACTGCCGTCGCCACCGATCTGGCTCTCTTCTATCCTCCCTAGCTCCTCTCTATTTATCTTACAACATCGGGCGCTCCGGGGGTTCTGTAGTGGCCTTCCATGCCACGCTCCCACCGGCCACCGGCTTCCATTGCCTCAACGCGACTTCCCGTCACCCTTGCAACACCAGCACAGCGCTCGGTACAAGGTTAAGTTCCTTGAGTGTTTTCTGGCGGTCGGATCCATCGAGCACTTTGCGCGGGAACGTCTGGACAAGCTTGAAACTGCCTGTGGGGTGGGACTGAGAGGCGAAATCGTAGACGGCGGAAAGCGTGTCGTCGGCGCTGAAGGTTTTTGTTAGGGGCGCACCTTCTGGGAGGCGAATCTGGTCGACAATGGGGTGGGAACGTTAGATGATGGCTGGTTGGGCGGAAGGGAATAGTCTGTAGTATACCTGCAGACGAGCCTCTGTGTGACTTGCGGAAGCTGTTTGAACGATGGCGGCGGGTTTGGCAGGAGCTAGCGGTGCGGGCGCAATACCTTGCGCGGCTAGCTTTCTTTCCTCCGCCTGAGTGTGGGAAGAGGTGTCAGAACGTCATTGATTTTCGCAAACGACAGAACCGAACCCGCCAAACGACCAGAAAGGATATGCTTCAGCCTTCTCCCACCCCTCCTACCTGTCTAGCGCGTTCCTTTTTGTCTTCCTCAATTTTGGCACGAATCCTCGCCTTAGCGCGAAGATCATCCTCCTTCTCCTTCTTCTTCGCTTCCAACGCTTTCTGCATCTCCTTCTCCTTTAACCGTTCCTTCATCTCCGTCATCTCCTTCCCAGTAGCTCGCCTAATCTTCTCCTTCCCTTTGTTCTCCTCAATCTCCGCCAACCGCTTCTGTTCGCGCTTCTCAGCCAGTCGCGCCTGGATGTCAGCCAACTTTGCCTTTTTCTCCTCCTCGGTCAATGGCTTGATGGCGTCTGTGGACTCGGAAAAGTTTTGGTGCCCGCTCTTGATCGCGTGCATCTCAGCCGCGGTTGCGTCGCGGAGGAGACGACCGCAGTCGTCGCATTTCAGGGACTGGGCTGTGGCTTGCTCTGCTGTGATGATGCCTTCGTCGTCGTTTCCAGCGTCCCCACCCGCTCCTGCGCCTCCGCTAGTGGACGGTGCGGCAAGCTCCTCAGGCGTGGGGTCGGGATCTTCCGTGTGCGCGAACAGCCTGAGTTGGAGGCAAGAGTAGAGAGTGGTGAGGACGTGCTCATCTTCGTCGCTATCACTGCAAGTCAAAGGTCATCCTTCATTCTCTCCTTACCAGTCCATAGCAGGCTGTAATCCAGCATTCTTGGTGACCTGCAGCGCCTTTGTCCTGTTGGGAAAAGGAAACAAAACGTTGACAGTTGGTATCGAGCTCAGCCGGTTCCGAATTTCCCAGCATTCAAGTTCACGCCGCGCAATCCACAAGTCATCCAATTCGGAGCCTATTCGCTTACACTTTAGCGGTGCTGAAGCCCATATCTAGGGAGAGCAGCCGAATATTAGATTGAAGGTATGGTAGGAGCATATCGAGTTTTAGAGTTGCCCAATGACCGATGATCTAGCGGCCCATGCTCACTTACCAATCAACGTGTCTCTGTCGGAAGGCATCTTGGGGAAATTGATAACCGATTAGTCCACGGGGTGTTCAGGAGGTTATGTGTGAGACGTGCAGTTCGCACGAACGGTAGTATAATAAGTATGGTTCGGCTGCAGATGCGGGATGCGTTGTGTGAAGGGCTTGGGGAGGAATGAATGCGGAAGTCCAACGAGTCCAACTGCCGAAATCTGCAGCTCCGGTGACAGGGGGACATTTGGGACCTGATCTGGGACCAATCTGGGACCTTCCGAAATTGAAAGACAACGGCTCGTCGGACCACATTCTCACGGGAACCTCCTATATCGCTGCATACGTATACCACCGGCTGCCGCAGGCGAAGATACGGCACACATTTCCTCTTTCTATGCTTCAAGTCGAACGTTTTTTCCACTTTCACCGGCACTTAAAAGAACAGGCCACACCAGTCAAAATGTCCCCGCGCACCGTCCTCAGCCTTATCCCACCTCCAAGCTTCTCTGACGGGGACTCTTCCACGCATCCGTCGCCCGTCACCGGCGTCAACGCATCCACGCTACGGAACTTTCTCAAAAAGTGTGGGCCGACGCTGAAAGCCATATACGAGGCTAATCCCTCCAAATGCCCTCTGACTGCGAGGAACGGGGCAGATCGGAAGGTGGTGTTTTCGGCAGATGCCGCTTTGGAGAGCTTACCCCGGGGCTATGTGATGATTACGATCCCCCGACAAAACACTACTACGCCCAAGGCGGGGGATTCCTATGTGTGGGGGCACCCAAGGTGAGGATCGCAACGTTTTTTTTGTCGCTTGTTGAAGTGGCGATTGTCACCAGGGATGGGTCGCTGTATGTACCCCTCAGCGTTGCGATCTCCAACCCATCCCTAATCTCCTCCTCCTCCTTCTGTTATATGATTTGCATTCTTCAGCGGAATCAAGTTTCGGAGCGTGTCAGAGTTCTTACCCCATCTGACATGGCTCGCAACCAGCGAAACCCATCAGGCTTCTGAATGTGAATGCAAGCCGTGCATGTCATGGATAAGGGGCTCTACACCTAGGGTACGGAAGCGCACAAGCGAAACACCCGGAGAGTCGTCAATCGGCGGCTCAAAGAAACCGAGATTGAGTCATCTCGGAAACAACACGAGTCCGATTGTCGTTTCGGACACTGAATCGGAGGCAGGGCCAGTTCCGTCGGATCGGGTGCCAGCGGCTGGATCTGCATTAGCTGTCGCTTTTGCACAACGGATGGCGAAAGAAGCGAAGGGAGTGAAGAAATCGCCAACGAAACAAAGAACGCAGAGTGCCCTTCCCAGCGAATCAAAACTCGCCCGCCCGATCAGCCAGTCTGTTGGGTTCAATCAACCAATGAAGCACAGCAGAACGTTGATCGACCCGATCCAAGTGGAGGGACCGAAGCAGAGGCCAAACGCATCGACGCGGACCGAGACCCTCTCTCCTGATCTCGACGATCCATTAGATTCGGCATCATTGTCTTCGTCTCCGGTCCTCCTAACGAAGGCCGCGAAAATCATGGAACGCACCCCAGCAATTCACAGAGCATCACTAACGGAAAGGATACCCAGGAACGTCTATGACAAAATGAAAACGCAACATCGGGAAGAGCTCAAGAATTTCGTTCCATCTTTCCGGACCGAGCCTTACTACCGCTTCGGCGACATTGTATGGATCCAAACATACCTGCAGCTGTCGTCTAGGGAGCCGAATGTGCGGATCCACAGTGGGGATGAAGCGGTTGATATGGATATCAGTTGTTTGCAGGATACATTGTCCTACTGGCCCGCCGTCATCAATTCAGTCTATACCACGACTGGCACATCGGCGAAAGATTCACGGGAACCCTTACGGAGGTTTTGGGCTACACCGATTTTTGTTCATGAAGACGATACAGACGATGAGACGCACCAGGTTGGCGATGGTCCCAAACTGAATGCTGGACTTCAAATGATCGCGACGCACCACTATCCGAATCCGCGCTCGCTTATAAAATGGGATGGTCGAGGTTATTCGGTGCGCCTCCTAAACACAACAAAACAGTTTACCGTCTTAGAGTCCCAAATCGTCCCCTTTTCAGGCTACATTCTCCCCCGCCAATTTCGTCTCGACTATGACTTGCTGGACAAGCTCGCGCAGCCTAACAACAAGATCCTCAACGACCCAGTACTCGCAATATACCTCACCGCGGCAAACAAAGCATACCACCATGCCCGAAGCACCCTGGCGATGTTAAGCCCCGCCCCACGCTTCATGCCCAATTTTCCAGGCTCGCTGCCCGACCACCTGACGTGGGACTATATGCAGCTCGGCGCCGAGCATGTGCGCGTATACGACCTCGTTCGCGTGCATATACCGCACCTAGCGACCGACGCGCGCAGCGAAGCCGAGTCCAAATCGGGTGAGAAGACAAACACAGCACCGCCAGCACCGACACCCGCAATCAACTTCCGCGTCGCCCGGGTCGAGCGCATCAACTTTACACCGGACACCCACCCGCCCGTCATCACATTCATCGTCCGCGTCCTACGCCCCGTCCGCGCCCGGCTACCGAACGACGCCAACCACCCCACCTTGTGCAGAAGCAAGAGCGGCGATTGGGTTATTTACGTCGTTGACGCTGCCGCGAAAGCTCTCGCCGCCGAGGTTAAGAGTGCGATCAACGGTGGTGAGGCGCATAGGAACGCTTCGCCTGCGACAGCGCCGACGACGGAGAAAGGCGTATTTACGGTTGAGGTCCCCCATATTGTGGGGAGGTATTATCCCGTAATGGGTGGGAGGGATGGGTGGGTTGGCCCGAGGAAGTTGCCGGGGTTGGATGTAGGACGTGCGGAGGTTGAGTTGGTTTAGGGGTTTGACTACCATTGGTGGTGCTCTCGATTGCGATGGTTTTTGGGCTCGGGAGGAAAATCGATGGGGTTGCGCAAGGAAATCCGTGGCTGAAACTACGGGAACGAGTGCACCTTGACCCCCTGACCCGGATTGAGCCGGAAAACGGTGTACAGTATGTGAACATAAACCTAGATACACCAGTGATTGAGTCAGTGTCCGTGCGCAACTGCGGCGGCTGGGGCAAGGGGCTGTCCAAGCTCGGACGCGTGTATCCAGCTTTATGTTCACATACTGTACATACCTACGCTGATACCAATACCCAATATTGCACATTGAAATGAATCCATTTGCGAGTCTCTGAGCAAACTGCTGTCTTTGTTTGGTCGTCTCTTGTATCTCGCCAGTCTTCGCGCAACCAGGAAGACTGACGCGACTGTTGTGAACGGAATGAAAGGTCATCCAAGGATCACAGAGCACAATCCAACAGTTCCGTGCGAACATTGCTGCCTCATCCCGACGTTCGCAAACACTCCGCTCCCTCCGCTCCTGACTTCAGAATCCACACAATGTCCCTCGCCCTAGCCGCCCCCGCCTCGCTCCCTCGATCTCCACCATCACCCACAGCACCCGCAACAGAAACGTCAACCATCCCACAACCACCACAACCCCAACGCAGTCTAATCGTGCCCCCGCTGAACTTTGCGATGGTCGCGCCCGGGGTGTATCGATCGGGGTATCCGAATCGGAAGAATTTTCCGTTTTTGCAGACGTTGAGGTTGAGGTGTATTATGTAGGTAGGGGATGGGAAGGCAATAGTGGGAGGGGAGAGGGAAAGGGAAGGGAGAGAACGGAAGGGATGGGAATGGCGGGGATGGGCGGAGGAATGGGTGGCTTTCCGGGCGAAAAGCGGTCAACGGAAATTGCGGTGTGGGAAAGGTGTTGCGATTGCATGTTGGTGCTTCACCCGCTTTTTCTGCTTGTGACTCGCATCCTCGATGCATCTGTTGTTTCCGCGATTCTTACTTGCTTTTCGGACAACAGGTATCTATGCGAAGACGACTATTCAGCCGACAACATCGAATTTCTGGAACGGGAAAATGTTAGGGTTCTTCATGTGCGGATATCGGGGAATAAGGTATGAGCTGCGCAAGCGGGCGGTCACTTGAGGCATAGGAACACGATATGCACCAGGCGTCTTGGGTGTCGTAAACGGCGGAAGGGGGAGAGAGGTTGGGGGAGGATGGGGGAGGGACGGTCGGATTGCGAAAGGAGGTAGGGAGACGGAATGTTGCTAGCATCCAGAGGGGAGAGACCAAGTGGGGGAAGAGCGGTTCTGCCGTGTTCTGCTTTCTCACATCTGTGCATCTCGAAGGAGCCGTTCGGCGAGATGGATCACCGGGACATTGCCGCGGCGTTGGTTCAAGTGCTTGGTATGTTCATCGGGCTTTTCATGCTTCTGTGTGGCATGATCTCGGCTTACACTGCCGTCCCCCACCCGCAAAATCGACGTCTCCGTTCACGCAGACACACGAAATCATCCAAGTACGTAGCTCCCTCCGCCGGCCTGCTCAACTATGAGCCGGACTCAAGCCGTGCAGCGTATTGATCCTTCTCGTACCATCACACCCCTGGACCCGCCCACCACATTGTCAGTACTGATACATTGCAATAAAGGCGCCGTAAGTCCATTCCTTCCCTGACGCTCAACGCTTAATCCCCCTTGATACTAACGGCCGTGTATTTTATACCATCGATGATTTCCCCCTACAGTACCGCATTGGCTGCCTCGTCGGCTGTCTCCGCAAACTCCAGAACTGGTCGCTCACGTCCATCTTTGATGAGTATCGACGGTTTGCCGGGCCGAAGATCAGGATCGCGGATCAGGAGGTGAGGCGAAAGGGTGTATGAGGACGGGAGATCGGGTCTCAGGAATGAGGAAGATCAGCACCCGTCGTGGGAGGCCATTATCGGCGAGCAGTCCGGGTCGGCGATCCCGCTCTCAAAAAATGTCCAATATGTTTTGAACTCACGCTGATCATCCCCTCACCCCGCGCAGTTCATCGAAGTCTACTCAGAACCAGTCCAATATGCGAAAGACCACGCCCCGTCGTGGCTCTAACCACCACACCCCTGCGAGATAGCGTAGCGGGGCGTTGGGATACCGGATCGATACACTGTCATCGGGTAGATCGCGCCAGGAACCCTCCCGCTTTCGACATATGTAGGTGGTTTCTCGAGGGTTGCGTGGAAGGAGGAGCGATGCCACGGAGCCGCACCGCAGCTCCACGTTGCATCGCCCTGCTCACATCGCCCCATTCCCGATCTCGCCATCGACAATCCGATGACTACTATCGCGCGTGGTGATGCCGGCCGCCGACTGACGAAGGGGCGAACCGGGACGAATTTCGTTTGGCACGACTAACCTCCCCCCGCCAAGGGCCAAACATCCTGGCACGAATTTGACCTCTTCGATCCACCAGCTTCGACTGGCGCTGTGCTGGGCCGTGCTATATCACACCATGACATATACAACGGGGGGTGTGCGTTATGGCTCCCATCGAAAAAAATCGAATGAAATCAAATACTTGTCTACTTGCTATGCAAAAAAAAAGAAATATTTATGTGGGTGTGTATACAGCCGTATGTCGCAGGGTGTGTATGATAGTATGTGAGTATGTATGGTCGCAGGCCAGGCCCGTGTTCCGCCGTTCTTTCCGGCCCTGCCGATTCCATATGTGCACGCCAGCGGACAAGCGACCACGACGGCCCGGTGTCCTATTTCCTGCGTGAGGAGGTGATGGGTTTGTGTCGATCGTGGGGGTCCGGTTTTGGCTTCCCACAGGAGCCGCGGGGCCGATTTTTTTTTCCAACCGTCGATTTCCGCGGTTAGGTAGATTTCACGGCCGCCGCGTTCAAATCCGACACGATATGCGCTACACCCGCCAAGGAAAAGCTCGGTCAAAACATCATATCACCCCGCAGAACCAAAAACAAGCAACAGTCATTTCATACCTCGCAAAGGCGCCGCCAAGGCTGCCGTGTCATCCACATCGATCCGATGGAGCTTGCCCTGGAACCGGTAGGTGACGCGCAGCCGTTTGGGTTCGCCCCAGCAGGGGTCGTAGAAGCCGATCAGGTTCGCCTAAAACACCATAAATCATAAGCCAAATCAGTTTCAAATAGACCACTGCAATCGCGGGATTGAGTTTATCAACGCCTACCTTGGAATGGCCGCCGCTGATATGCAACTGAGAATTGTTGACGAGGGCTTGCACCGCGATGGTCACGTCGATACAGTCCGGTGGGAGTTGAGTCACCGTATCCGTCATCGGCGCGCCACTCGCCGCCAACCCGCCAAACAGATCCCTCAAAGACCCCGTAGCATCCCCGCCCAGCTTCCCATAAACCGCGCTGACAACAACCAACCCCTCCTTCAGTTCCTCCGCATCCACCTTCCGGCTCACCGCCTCCCTCATGATCCGCACAGCATCCTCCGCCTCTTTCTTACGGCGTTCGAAGATCTCGCGGTTGTTTTCGCGAACCTGTGTCAGTTTCTCGGCGAGGCGGCGTGCGCGGCGGGGTTGGATGTACAGCGTATCGACTGCCACGGCGGCCGAGAGGGGGATGAGGGTGGCGTACAGCGCGAGTTTGAGGTCGAATTGCGGGGTGAGGATGATAGGAAGGGTGAATTTTTGGCCAAGGCGGGCGAGTTTGACGCGGAAGGTGACGCCTCCCAGTGAAGCGCAATCCACGCCCAATCCCAGACGTGTGTATTTGGTGAGTTTCTTGTCGGCGGAGAGGGAGGCTTGCAGGCCTGCTGTTGTGGAGAGGGCGAGGGAGGCGCGGGCGCGGATGGTGCGTTGGAGGGTGCGGAAGTAGCCGAGGGAGATATGAGAGGAGGCGAGGCCCGCGTGCAGGTCGAGGGACCAGGTGTTGGTTGAGGTGGGGCTGCGGCGGTTGAGGGAGAGGGTGGTAGCGGGTTGTTGGTGGAGGTCTTGGTTTTTGCCCCAGGACAGGAGGGCGAATTCGCCGGTGTGGAAGGTGATGGAGCCTGTTGTTGTTTTGGTGAGTTTGCGACCGAGGGAGGTTATGAGGGTTGGTGGGGCGGAGAGGGTGGTGCTGGTGGCTATGACGGTGACGAAGCTGTGAGGTGGAGAGGCGGGAAGTGGATAGACATCAGCTATGGTCCTCCGACGAAACTATTACTCCGAAGTGACGAGAAACACACCTCTCAGCAGTGAGGTTCTTGACCACCCGGCACTGCAACATCGGGCTCTGGCCCAGCGTCCCAGTGACCTCTCCCCAAAGCATCGGGTTGACGAAGTGCCTCAAGGTGCCCATGACATTGCCCACTCCTATCCCATTCCTCGCCAACACATCTCCGGTCACCGTCAGGCCCGTCTGCTGCGTAATCTGCGTCTCCCACGCATGCTTCACATTCGCCTGCGTCACCTCCGGCCAATGCAACAGATCTGCGAACCCTCTCGACTCTTGCTCATCGGGTATGGGCTCAAATCGACCTAGTGGCAGCCGTCTTAACCGTTGCCGCGACCTTCGGACCTGCGGGTCGAATATCTGCGAGGCATCAAGACTGAGGCGGATCTCTCCTTTAGAATTCGAAAGCGCCTCCGCCGCAATCTCCTGCTGCTCCCGCGTCCGACGGTCGTACTCAGCGCGGATCTCTTCCTGGGTTTGGCCTCGGGTGCCAATCTCCCATGACGTTTCGGCGGCCTCGGCGCCGTATGTGTCGTATATGTGGCGTTTGGCGGTATTGCCTAGCACATCGTGGGCTTTCTGTATTTGTGCAAACCTGTGTTCGGCGGCTTCCTTGTCTTCTGAAGAGTGGATCTTGTCCGGGTGGAAGACAAGGGCTAGCCGCCGGTAGGCGTTCTTGATGTCTTCTTCGGAAGCCGTTCGCTCTACGTTTAGAACGGCGTAGTAGTCGACCCCTGAAGGAGCGTTCTCCCGCTCTATCCTATCCTCTGCCGACTCGATGTCGTCCTCGTCGTAGGCGGCCGGACTCGTCCCGGGCAAGTCATCGTAGGAACCGTCGTGATGATTTGGGGCGGTGTATGGGTCGTGGTGGGTAGCCATTTTCCAACACCAAGGCCGTTGAGTAATTCAGTGTGAGAAGGAGCGGCCGAGGGACGAGAGACAGGGCTCGTTCGTGCGTGCGTTATATGCAATGAGGTGAACTGATGAATTGGCAGTTTTTCCCAGCGTCCAGCGCCCGAGTGTTGGAGGTTGAGACTTGGAGACGTGTTTCCGAACGCAGTTTGGCTGCCAACCCTAACCCCGATTTCGCCCCAAGGCTACGCTCCCTCCCTCCCTCAGAGAGAGATGCGAGAGAGCGCGTGGCCCCTTCTCCCTCGTGCCAACTTTGATCTGCTTGGATCGTCCGAGCATTTCGAGGCTTTCCGACGAGCCCGACGCTCTTGGGCATTCGCGAGTTTCCCACGGACCATCACAGCGGAACGGACGCCTCTCCCGTTTCGCATAAAGAAGACCTCTCCTCCTGGAAGAGACTCCACTTCTCTGCCCGTTGTGCTGCCTCGTCCTGATCTCTCCCGCTGACGAAAAATGGTCGTACTCCGCGCCTTCACTGCCTGCAGGGCGACATCGGAAAGGGCTCAAGCCGTGCGCTCCCTTCCTGTACTGCATCGTCCCATCGCACAAAGGTAGAATGCTTCAACTTCTCTTCGTCTCCCAGTAGTCACATACTGACCCCAATTCTCGCACCTCCAGTCGACGCTACGCCACCCCAACCCCAACACCCCCAACAAAGACATTCGCAAACCAGTCCAAGATCCCCAGGCTTCCAGTCCCCACTCTCGATAACCTGTCCAAAAAGTTTCTCGCAAGCTGTGAGCCCCTGCTGAACCAGGAGCAGTTGGAAAGGACGACTAAGATTGTTGAACAGTTTGTCTCGAACGAGGGGCTCGGGCCAAAATTGCAAGAGCTGTTGACTAGATATGAGACGGAGCAGAAGGTTCGTAAAGCATTGGCGACTGGGGATTGGACGGCAGGGGAGTCTGAGCGGTGGTGGGTGCGGCCGCAAGTCGCGAGCGAGGCGAGCGATGGAGGTTGTCTGGAACGAGCGACGCGAGCCACATTGCGCCAGCGAGCGTCATATCTTTCGCGAGGGAAGCGAGCAGTACATTGCGCCAAAGGCGCAATAGCCCCCTCACCGACGTACCCCAACATCCTTGTCGCGAGCGGAGCGATCAGGGTATATATTCCCATCCACCGCTTCACGTGCTCACACAACTTCTCCCTGCATTCATTCGCACACAGAACTCATGGCTGGAGGACATTTGGTTGAAAAAGGCGTACTTGGAGTGGCGCGAGCCCAGCATGATCAACGTGAACTGGTGGGGACAGTTCAAAGACCACCCAAGGCATCCCAAAGACCTCCTCCGCAAGCCGCCACCAAAAGGCGTCCTGTCAACCTTCCAAATCCAGCGTGCCGCCGGTCTGATCAGCAATATGCTGAACTTCAAGGACCTGGTGGACACCGAGCGCCTGCCCGCAGAGTACATGAAGGACAAACCCCTCGACATGAACCAGTACAAGAGCCAATTCGGCGCCACCCGCATCCCCAAGAAGGGCTGCGACGAGATCCGCACAGTATGGCCAGCGCGCTCCCGCCACATCATCGTCCTGACCCGCGATCAGGTCTACAGAGTCGAGGTCATCCGCGCAGACAACACCCGCGTGCCTTTGAAAGAACTGGAGCGCCTTCTGTTCGCTGTTGGACAAGACAGCCTGCACACGGAGCTCGAGCCCTCGGTCGGGTTCTTCACCGGGGCGCACCGTGACACCTGGGCTGAGGCGCACGAGAAGCTGCGGTGGTTGAGCGCTAGCAATGCGGAGAACTTGGAGATCATCGATCAGGCGTTGTTTGCTGTGTGCCTGGACAATCATTCCTTGTCGAAGAACATCGATGTGTCGCATCGGCAGGTGTTCCATAATGATGGACGGAATAGGTGGTTTGACAAGGCTATGCAGTTGGTGGTCGCGTCGAATGGACGCGCGGGTGTGAATGGCGAGGTAAAGTGGGCGGAGGTCACGTCATGGAGTTCCGATTCCGAAGGCTAATACCCGAAATTGACTTGAATCAGCACACACCCGCCGACGCCGTGATCCCCGGAAAAGTCTTCGACTACATCCTGTCCAAGTAAGCCCTCTCATCTTCCCACCACGTTAGATTCCCTCCTCACCCACTTGAACCCCCTAGCGAACCCGCCGTCGACCCACCAAACTCGGAAGGCACCAGCCTTCCTCCACCCCAGAAACTGAAATGGGTCATTAACGACGAGCTGCAGACTCTCCTCGACAAGGCTCGCGCTGAGGGCAAGGCTTTGATCGATGATACCGAGAGCTGTCTGTTGCAGACGGATGTTTATGGGGCTCGGTATATCAAGGAAGTTGGTGAGTGCCCTAGTCCTCCATATCACATCTACTTCTCACCCGCGCGCTTCCGGAAACATTCATATTCACCATCCCTCTCCGTCCTCACAGGTCAAGCAAGCCCAGACGCCTACGTCCAGCTCGCCCTACAACTCGCCTGGAGGCGGTACCCGAATGCCAACGGGCAGCCCAGCGACCCGACAGCGGTGTACGAGTCTGCGTCGACGCGGTTGTTCCTGCATGGCCGCACGGAGACGGGCCGCAGCTTGACGAGCGATACGTGGAAGTTTGTGGAGAGCTTTGATAACGATGATGTTTTGGTACGGTGTTTGGATTGTGGGAGGGCCGCTCTACATCTCGTTCATCATCACAAGACTGACCCTTTCGTGCACCCACCCAACCACACAGTACGAAACAAAACGCACCCTCTTCACCCGCGCCATCGCCTCCCAATCCGCGTACATGCGCGATGCCGCCTTCGGCAAAGGCATCGACCGCCACTTCACGGCCCTCCGCTACCTCCTCGAGCACGCGCCGACTATCCTCACCCAAAAACAATCCCTCCTCCAATCCGCAAAAGACCCCGTCATCATAACCGACCTGAAATCCCACATCAAGACTCTGGAATCCGTCATCGAGCTCTCGCAGGACCCTACCCAGGTCCAACTGTTCGACGCCAAAACGGACCCGGCGGGGTTCTGGAAATCCCAACACTGGAAGCTGTCGACGAGCAACATGTCACCGGGGCGCTACTTCTACGGCGGCTTCGGGACCGTCTACCCCGACGGGTACGGGATCAACTACGCGATCGACACCGACACGCTCAAGTTCTCCATCTCCGCCAAGAAATCCTGCACCACCACCAACCCCTTCACGTTCCGCGATACGTTGGAGAGGACGTTGAAGGATATGATGATACTGTTCCCGAAGCGGTCGGAGGTGTGGGGGAAGGGGTGGAAGGAGGAACGGGAGCGGGAGGGCAGGGAGAGGGCGTATTTGGGGATCATGAAGGGGTTGAGTGACGGGTATGTGGGGAGGAAGGAGGTGTTGGAGAGGAAGTATAAGCCGAAGGCGCCGGAGGGGAAGGAGGAGTAGGGGGGATACGGCCCACGGGTCTAGATACCGCACATGCGCACGAAGGGACGGAGTGCCGGACCAGGATGTCTCCATTAGATGAAGCCGTTTCGAAATATATTTTTTTTTTCTCATAAAAACTTATAATTAATTGAAAAAGGTGTCCGTTTTTGAACCGCGGGTCAGGTGAGTTGTGGTTGTTGGGTGCGGTGGGTGCGGCTGCGGGTGTGATGGGGCCTGGGGAAAAGTAAAGGGTTTCGTTATTTCGACGGCACCACCTTATTTCGACGGCAGCTGCGCAGCACACACATACTGTACCTTGTTTGAGCACACAGACGGAAGCGTCTCTTTCGCAATTGCGGGGGCCCCACCTCCAGTTCTGAACCAGACTAGGGTAGCTCAGTCCCCATTCTGATCATGCTGGCAGAACTGAGGCACTTGCAAGGAAAGTAGGGGCGTCAACTGCACATGGCAAGGTTCAACCATGGTCGTATAGCAACTTGTATTTTGCGTTCAATGACACTATTTGGGCATAGGTTCTCCCTGTATACTGGCTCTACTCCCACACGTTGTGTTGGTGACGTGCAGTGCTCCAAGCTCCTCAATGGGCAGTGGTGCAATTGCAGAGTGCTTTCAGTACAGAAGTCGAGTTAACAATCACGCCTGGCCGTGCCGGCAGTGAACTACCACGCCTGGCCATGCCGGCAGTGGTCATAACTCTCCTCCCATGTAGGAAACCACCCTGCTGAGAGCCCCCACTGAAATGTCCAGGTCCACCGCAATTGCCTGAAGATGCTGCCATGGACGAATAAGCGGCAACCGTGTGGCGTAGCTGCCGTCGGAATACGATGATGCCGTCGAAATCGCGATTCCCAAAGTAAAACATGATGAAATTCGGTCATTGTAGTACATACTTTTTTTGCTTCAGACAGACACATAAAAACTTGCGTGTCACAGTCAGACAGACACCCGATTACATATATTTAGGACTATGCCAGCAAGAGATGCGTCTCCCTATAAAGTGAAGCCATCCCGGATTCCCCGGCGGAGTCCCTTGTTGAACCTGCAAGAATGCCTCAGCCAGCGTTGACCACTTTGAACCGGAACCAGTTCTATCTGGGCTACATAGTCTTTCCGGGCGAAAGCAATGAAGCGACACCAGCAGAATCGTCGTTTCCCACAAACCTTCCATGTATCCAAAGTCCACCATCTCCTGCAGTTCAACAAACATCCTCAGCTGGCGACCCGCCCTACCGCCGTCTCCGTGACGCCAAGCATCACCCGATTTTGGTACACCGCTACGATCCCGAGGATGAGGTGGCGACTGTATTTGCGGCATCCCCCCACCCGGTCTCCGCCCACCGGTGCGTCCGCAACGTCTGAGGAATCAGCCCCCAGAAGGCATCCATCTCGTGCCGGACGGTTCGTTGGAGGGTCGGAGGTCGTATCTCAACTTCGCCCACCCCGTCAAGTGCCAAGTCGTTTTTGAGAGTGTAAAAGGCCAGTCTCCTGACAACCCAGGTCGGTGGATGATCAAGGTCAAAGTGGTGTCACCATCGCCCCAGATGAAAAGAAGAAACTGGTGAGATATCATTGGCAATACTGGAGGAATGTTGGATACGATGACGACCGGGAAGAAGACTCGAAAGATGGTGAGCCTGACGGAGGTGAAGCGGGTGCTGTTGCCGGAGGTGGTGTTGATGCTGACGAACGTGGCGGTGGTGCTGGGCGAGGAGGTTGTGGAAATGCTGGTGGCAGCAGCTCACAGAGCAGGAAAGCATGGGCGGAACGGGTTCAGTATGCACTCACCCATCCCGACGTCCCGGAGGAGAAGGATGATAGCCTTAAACCATTTCTGTTTGTCGTGGGACCACTCTCCCCGTTCACCCCTTTGAAAGGAATCGCATACAAACTTGAAAATGGGGTTCGAAGATTGTTTGGCAAGCCATGGACGTCGGGTGGGGGCGTGAATACACAACACAGAGAAGGCTTGTATGTACACGCAAATCATATCATCATATTTTTTTTTTCTCATAAAATGAATACGAATAACAAGGAGGGGGATCTTCTATCTAATTGCTACCTAGCCGTAGAATCACGGGCGGGGCGAGGGAGTGTTTGACAAGATGTGTGAGTCCGCAAGAGATCAAAAAAAGAAAGACAAACGGAGAACAGCGAAAGGGGGGGGGGGGGGGACGAACATGTCGGACTCGGGCAGTTCTGTAACGGGGGTCTGCGTATTTGGTGCATGTATCAGCTTGTCGGAACACCGTCCCGCTCGCTCGTAAATCTCCTCACGCCAAGATAGTCGGCGTGAAGATCGTCTTTCCAGCGTACGCCTCCAGCCCCTCGCCGCCGTACGACACCAACGGCGAGATCTCCAGGACCGGCGGGTCCTCCTTCTCGTTCTCGTTACTGCTCACCACCGTCGCACCCGCGGCCCGCGCCCAACGCACACACTGGTCCAGGATATGCGCGCGGGACGTCTCGGGCGAGTCCACGGGCTTCGCGGCGCCTGGGGCGTTCTTGAGCGGGGAGAACTCGTCGTTGCGGGGGACTTCGAGGACGGCCATGCGTTGGGTGAAGGGGAATACGTCAAAGATGAAGAGTTCCAATTTCACGCCGTTGTTTTGTGAGGGGGATACTTTTTCGCCCGTGGTGGTGTCGACGTGTTTGATCTTTTTGTGCGCGACGTGGTAGTCGAGTTCGGCTTCGAGGGCGTCGACGCGGTTGAGGAAGGCGGTGGTGTAAAAGTGGTTGGCGATGTTGGCGGCGTTGTAGAGGAGGGTGGAGGGGTCGTCTGGGCGGGTGGCTTCGGCGATCGCGGGGGGGATCTCGGAGTACTCGACGACTGCGAATTTGCCCGATCGGAGGCAGATGACGCCGACGGATTCGTTGGCGGACGCTTTGGGGACCGCTTTTGCGCCGCAGTCGGCGTCTTGGCCGACGCAGTAGCCGATGAAGACTGGGTCGGCGACTTTGACGAGGCAGTTGTCGACGCAGTAGGTGTGCACGTAGGGGATCTGGCGGCGTTCGAGGTCAGCGAGGACGCCTTCGCGGCGGAGTGCGGCGTAGATCCCGCCGTTCCCGTCGGGGGCGAGCGCGGGCGTGGATTTGGTTTCCATGAAGATTTTGCCGGTGGGGTCAAAGGCGGGTAGAACGCCTTGTTCGAAGAACATGACATTTTCAGGGTCCAGGCCAAAGAAGTTGTGTTTGCGGAAGTAGGAGGTTGTTGCTTCGCGTGTGGGGCCAGAGACCATGATGTACCACGGGATCACGACGTTTTCGGTGCCTTTCGAGTGGGCTTTTGCGGCTACCTTCTGGAGACGGATGATGCGCTCAGCTTGGAGTTGGAAGAGCGACTTTTTCGATGGCAGACCGATGTCTGAAAAGAAAGGATGAGATTGAGAAACTTTTGAAAAGCGAGATTGATGTGTGGGCCAAGCGCTCTTACCGTAACATCCTTTGGGGTCAGAGGAACCGAGACGTGTGCCTAACGAAATGGAGCGAAGGGTAAGCTCAAGGTAAGCTCAAGGGAGTCATGCACATATAACCGTGTCGAAGCGCGGAGCGATGCGGAGGTTGGATTGTTGAAACAATAGCCAGCTCGTAAGGAACTGGCCGGGCTCGCCTGCCTCAAGAACCGCGCTCCCATCGCAAACCATCGTCACGCTCAGTCTCTCAGTTCAAATCTAGGCTCGCTAGCGGTCGCATGCTGGGGCTCTGTCAGTCCGAAACTCACCCTGTCCACCAGCCAATAGGATCACGGCGACCTTATTCTGAGCAATCAGCTTGAGACCCTCGTTATACCAGCTGGCGACCTTTGCTTCGTTTGCTTTACCGATAGTCGACGCGAAAGCGGCCTCCGGCAGCGGCTCTAGCTCGTCCTTTGCGGCGGTTGCGGCAGCCTCGTCGGTTGGAGCGGTGGCCTTCTTGAAGATTCTGTTTACGCGGTCGACGTCTATTTTCGCGAGGTTGTCGAGGAGCTCTGCGCGGTCGTTTTGCGAGAGGGCGTCCCAGAAAGCAAAGACGTGACCCTGGCCGGCGTCTGTGAAGCGCTTGAGGAGGGTAGCGTGGTCGTGCAGTTGTGGAGCCATGTCTGTAGGCTGCGTATGTGTACGGTTGAGGGTGGGAAAGTTTGGGCGATGGGGGTCTATCGTGCAGTATATCTGGTTGCGCCCCCCAATTGGAGTGCGTTCGAGGCTTTCTCCCCTTCACACTCCTTCAGACTTCACAACGATCTCCGTATTATAGACGACAGGGGGTGAGTCTGAGGGTGAGTCACTCTCGACGCGTGCGTGACTCATCTTCTGAGGACTCTGAAGGTTCAACGCGGATTCTGGACGCGTTCGTTTGCTGCCCCCCCTCTTCTCCCTCTCATACTATCATGCATGCCTTCTCTCTTCCCGCAACTGCAACCGTCCATCCATGCCCAAAGAAATGGACGCTTTCAAGCACGCTTACCTCGCAAAATGCTCAGAACTCGCTATAGACCCTCACCGCGCGCTCACCGACCTCCTCCTCAGCAACCGCCCGCTCGCTCCTGCCTCAGATAGGGTTACTACTACAGCAAAAACTATCGACCTCCGCGGACAGTCGCTGACCCTCAAGGAATGCGCCGCTCTTTCCACCGCCTTGTCCCACGATGTCTACTTTTCCCGTGTCATCCTAGGTATGTTTCACGGGTGTTGGGATCGAGCCCTGGTCTGCGACGAGAACTCGTGCGTTTCGACCCAAAACATCCCATCTCTACCCCTATGTACATGTACAGCGGACACATTTCTGAACGACGAAGGCTGCATCCTGATTGCCGGCGGACTAAAGACAAACCACAGCGTCACGCATCTGGACGTGCGGGGAAACAGGTATGTCTCAAAAAGCCTCCGTTTCCGCCCCCCTCCTCCCAATGCTGCATGTTTAAAAACACGTAGCATCCGCGCAGATGGTGCGCTGGCTCTGGCTCAGATGCTCAAGGTCAACGGATCCCTGAAGAGGTAAGCGGCGAATCAAGTCACCTCATCTCAAGGCCAGACCCACCGCTAACCCCCGACATATCCCGGCAAAACAGCCTAGTCATGGAATGGAACTGCATAGGCATCTGGCAAGCCGGCATCCGCTCCCTCGCCGACGCGCTAGCCGTCAACCAGACCCTGGAAGACCTCGACCTGCGTAACAACAGCATCGGGCCCGATGGCGCACAGACGCTGGCTGTGGGGTTGCGGAATAACCAGTGTTTGAGGCGGTTAGGTGCGGTTCCCGCATGGGACGGCGGGTTCGAAAAACTGTGACGGAGCTTTTTTGTCCTCACCCATGTTGTATCCCCTAGATCTCCGCTGGAATCATATCGGCTTATTGGGGAGCAAAGCCATCGCCGACCTGCTAAAATGGAACACAACATTGGAAGAGATCCAGCTGAACGGGAACGAGGTGCCTGAGGAGATGGCCAAAGTCATAGGTACCGGCCCCTTAACACCAAAATATTCCCTCCAAATCCCCACCCTCACCCCTCCCGCACCCCAGCCGTAGCCCTCGACCGCAACGCCTCCGCCCGCAAACACACCCTCCTCCACCTCGCGCACGCCTCCGACCTCGCCCAAACCGTCTCCCTCCTCGACGCCAACCACCGGGACGTTCTCACCGACCTGCGCTCCGATCTCCTCGCCAAGCAAAAACAGCTAGACGCCGCTTGTAGGAATGCCGCAAAGTCGAGCGAGGCGTACAGGGTGCTTGAGGGACGACTCAGGAGGATGGAGCGGGAGGCGAGGGAGGTTGGCGACGGGGTTGGGAGGGAACGGGAGGAGTTGAGGAGGAGGTTGGAGGAGGTTGCGAGGGAACTTGGGGCGGAGCGTGAGGTAGGGTGTTGTTGTAACTTTCCCCCCTGGTTCATTTTTCCAGTGGGGTCTACATAGTATGGGTGATAGCCCCCCCCGACTGACTCTCATCTTCTCATGCCCGCAGGCCCACCATCAGACATCGCTCCTCCTCTCCAAATCGCAATCCGACACCAAACGCACCCAACTTGAACTCGACTCGGTGCGCTGCGACGCCGACGCGCGGATCGAAGGCCTAAAGCAGGATCTGAAACGTGTAGTGGAGGAGCTGGAGAGGGCGAGGGAGAAGGGGCGGACTCGGGAGGTTTTGTGGGATGGTAATGTTGGGGGTGGTTTCTGGGGGCTGGTTGGAGGGACATTTCTGACTTACCCGGGCTTGGCGTCGTTGGGGTGGTGTGGTTGATAGAACAAGCTAAACGCACACATGCGGAACACGAGGAAGCCATCCGGGCCGCGGTAGCAGCGACCGAATCCGAGTGGCGGGGGCGTGTGCAGAAGCTGGAGGAGAAGTTACGCAGGGTTGAGAGTAGTCATACCACCCTTGAGGAGGTTTGTGGACTGCCTGCCGATGGATTCAGATTCACATGGGATGGGAGTTGGGGCGATGCCTGATACCAAATCACGCCTTGCAGGATCTCCAAACCCTCAAAAGCAAGCACACGCTCGAAAACCGGCAGTGGGCGGATAAACTCTCCGCAGCAGAAACCCAAGCCCGACGAGACGCCGTAACGTATCATATATCCCCCCTCCCCAATCGCCCTCTATCCACGCTAACCCTCCTTGCCCCACCCACAGGCCGCGCACCAAACCTCCCTCGAGAAAACCATCACAACCCTGCAAACCCAACTCGCAACCCTCCAAGCAACCCACGACGCCCTGCTCCCCACCCACGCCCGTCTCACCGCCGCGCGGGACGCCCTCGCCGCCCAACTCGCCGCGCAGACCACCGAGATCACGTCCCTGCGCGCCCAACTGAGCGACGCAACCACCCACCTAACCTCCGCGCAGTCCGCGTCCACCCAAACCGAAGCGCGGCTCGCCTCCCTCACGGCCGAGCTCGCCACAGCGCGCAGTCAGCTAACGCAACGCGACGCGGAGACCGCCCGACTCCGCGCCGAGATCCATCGCACGACCAGCGAGGTGGGGAGGCTGGAGGCTGAGGTCGGGCGGTGGAAACGCGAGGCGAGGGAGAGGGAGGAGGAGGGCGTGAAGGCGGTGGAGGAGATTGTGGTGCTGGTGAGCGAGAGGGCGAGGAGGAGGAGGGGGGACGTGCGGTGATGTGGGTTAGTGCGCTGGGGGGATTGGGTGATGCGGAGGGTGCGGGCCCCACCCCGTCCATTGGGGTCAGCTGGGATTGGGATCCGCCCGGTTCGGGGGTGCATGTACTGATGGGAAAGCTGGGGATGCTTCATGCCCATGGTTTCGGGTTTGGTTGTATGTCGCCAATAACCAAAAAACCGCCCGCCCCCCTCCCCCCCCCCCCCCCCCCCCCCCCCCGGCAACTGGGCGGATGGCGTTGAGGAGCAGCAGCGAGGCCATCATCTTCCAGCTTTCTGTTGGCTGTTATGCCTCACGCACGGACTTCACTATATATATGCCTACTGCAAATATACGTCGCATACATACATACGCGCGGCCGAACTCGTCTGTCATTGACCAAGCCGACAGATGGATATGATTCTGTGACTCCAACACGCACCATATATAAACACAGACCCTGACCTACATCCCATATATGTACGCCGTAACATCGCGAGGTTCCGGTGGCATATACACATCACCTCCCCCCGGTTCGTACGCGGTGACTGATCCTAACCCCGCGCCCGTAAATGTCGGGGGTTTCACTCGTACGGCTCATTTCTCTTGTCGAAACTCACTCATTCGGGCGAGGTTGTTCACCTCATCCCACTCATCCGCCTTCCGCCGGCGGCGTTGTTGGTTCGTGTAGCGGGCGGGGATTTCGGGCGGAGGAGTTCGATATCTTCCGCAAGAGAATACAATGAATAACCCCCCTCGTCGCGCTCGCTCGCACAAACCACACAAACCTACCGGGTGTCGTAGCCACCAACCCGCCGGCCCTCACGCCCCCGCTTGCCGTCGCATCCGCTCCGGCAAACCACGCCCTGTACGCCCCCGCGTTCTAGTTGCTGCAGCTGACCCCCAGCCCGGCGGTCACCCACCCGCGGCGGATGTTCGCGTCGCCGCCGAACAGCTCCAGCCGCCGCCGGCCCATGCAGAACCGCTCGATCAGCGCGTACAGCTCCGTGGGCTTGGACGGGAGCCGGTGCGGGGGCTCTTCGGCGATGAGGACCTCGGTGTCGACGTTGCACTGTGTGTGTGCGAGGGGTGAGTGGGGGTGGGGGAGACGACACGGGCGGGGGGATGTCCAGTACGCACGTGGATGAAATGCCCGTCGGTGGACCGGCGCACGGTGCCCTTGATTCCCATCAGACAGTGTTCCTTGGAGTGTTGGAGGACCGACGGTGGGGATATCAACGTCGTGCCCTTTCACAAAAAAAACCCCAACGTTAGCAACCCCACCCCATCCGGCTGCCCCCCCCAACACACACACAACACCCACCTCCCACGTCCGATTGGTCTTGATCCACGTGATATCCTCACACCGCCTGTACCCCCACTTAGCCAGCAGCTCCCTGCCCCTGTCGAGCCCGTCGCGGTTGCCGACCCAGATGAACAGGAACGAGGGCGTCGCGGCAATGTCCTCGATGCGCAGGTCCGCGATCTCGCGCCACGTCCAGTACGCGCGGAGCGGGTCCGGGGTGTGCGTCACGGTTGCCGGGGACCATTCGCAGTATCTGCCAGGGAGCATTGGAGTAACCATGGAGGTGTATGAGAGAACAGCGGGATGGACAGGACAGTACAGTGCAGTACGTACTCCTCCAACGGCGGATCAATCAGCACGACATCGAACCGCTGGCCCTTGAACACATCGCCCAGCTTCTGCTTCCGCAGATCCGCGCGGACGTACATGGGCGGGGTGGCGTAGTCGTTGACGACGTCGGCCTTGAGACGGGTGAGGGTGGCGAGTTTGGGGTGCTCGATGTAGCGATTGGGGAGGGCGGGTTCGCGGATGTAGTTTTGCGGGCGGTGGTGGGTGTTGACGTGGTTTTGCATGTAGTCGTTGCGGATGGGTCGCGGTGGCGGCTGGGCGTGCTGGTATGGGCGGGGATGGTTTTGAGGGGAGATCCGCTGGGGACATTGAGGCGGGGTGGCTGGCAAGCTTCACTCACATTGCTTTCAGGTGTATGTGTAGCAGTAGGACCGCCCGATGGCATAGATTCCCCACTTCCGACACCACCTAGCACAGCCCTTCTCCGTTCCAAACGGGCGCGCAACGTTTCATGAAGGTCACCCTCATCCTCTTCGGTGTGCTCGGAGCTCTCAATCGGTTGTTCGGGGAGGACGAGAGCGGAAACCGGATGGGATGCTGCCATTTTGGGTGAAGGATGCCTGAGTTTCTGTGAGGAGTTGATGAGTATTGTGCGAGCTGGAATAGAGTTTATTCCCCGTCTCCACACTTTTTTCGCACGGGTGGAATGACAGTATTTGCGGACGAGCGGAGGGCGGTCAAAACAGTGACATTTTTTGGGTGTGACAGTGCAGGTACCACACTACAAGTGCACCAACGACAGCATGGACCGCGACGGCTACTACGACAAGGACTTCATTCCCTACGATGACAACCCGTTGGCCTCTGGAGAGTACGGCCCTCATCTCATCAAGGGCAAGGGCGGAAACTCGGGATCGAACAACTCCAACTCGTGGTTCGGTCTTCCACAGGGATCGGCGACAGCAGGTCGCACAGACCTCGCCGATGATCCTTTCGGTTACGGAATCTGAACACCCCAAGGCAAACTTCAGGCCGTCAGAGAGCCTTCCCATTTTTACATGGACACAAATGTGATTCTGCTCTACTAGATGCGCTACTACAACAGGGATGCACTCAGCACGATCAACATGGCGACGATCGTGTATTCGATGATCCACGGTCATGGCGGACCCGCACCGTTTGCCAGGATCGCCTAGGACCCAAGAGTAGCATAGTTCACTCAAGATAGAGAGACATTACACCTTCTCGCTGGACCTACGATTGGACTTTGGGGTATAAAAACCTCGAACTACAGGGAATCGTATTAAAATCTAAGTTCACGCGATACATCCGAGACAGGATTTCCAGGTTCAAAAGTAATCAACAAGAATGGGTTTAAAGACGCCCCGAGGTGTGTATGTAGCAACCAGGAACGGTGCCCTAACGTAAGGCGGCTTCCGAAAGGCTTGGATACCCATAAAGTCCCCACAAAGTGCCTTTAAAGGTTTCAACATTTTCGGTGATCACGAATCCCTTCCATCAGGCTCTTGCTATTGATTCCTGCTACCGACCCGCACCCACCCACCCACCACCCACCACTGCAATGTCCTCCTCCCGTCTCTCCCCTCTCTCCTCCCGTCTAAAAGGCCCCATCCTCTCCCTCGACCAGGTACGCCCTCCCCCTCCAATTGGCTACCCAACCCCCCACCCCCCCATTCCCCAACTCACCCTCGCTCTCCCGCCCCTAGTTCCTAACCCGCCAAAAAGTCCTCACCCTCTACCGCTCAATCCTGCGTCTCTCAAAACACCTCCCACCCTCCGACGCCGCCTTTGTGCGCGAGTGGGCCCGTTCGGACTTCGATCGGTACCGGAATGTGGATGTCGGGGATGTGGACCGGATTAGGATGTTGTTGAGTCAGGGGATGGTGCAGTTGAGGACGTTGGAGACGAGTGTTACGTTGGCTAAGAGGGGTGGTGGGAGTTGAGAGAGGCAGGGGAGGCGTTTGTGGGTTGGAGGAGGCATGCGGAAGAGCGAATTACGGTGCAGCAGTTCCGAGCAGAGAAGAATCTCGCTGGGGTGAGCTGGCTCTAGCCCAGGATCTCTCCGCGCCCCGAAGACTGTTACTCGGCGACGATGCTCACACTTCGCTAGCGCCACCGCGGATTCTCGACATTGTGGATATGGACTCGTATCCGACTTGCAAACGAATCGTTGCAAGCCGACGGTCGAGCGACGACATGAACATGCGCGCATAGTGCCGTTTCCCATGGGGTTGCGGCACTCGGGATAGCTGCACGCAGATGGGAGCTTGGACTGGGGTTCTTGCGAGTCGTGAACGGTGGAGGAGGAACAACGGGGGAGCGTTGACCGCGCGGATATAGCGGCATTAGGCTGCATGGAGCTGTTCGGAGCGGTGCACACTGGCAATGGCTCTGAGCGAAATGGGGTGAAGCAGATGACGGTTTTCCTGGGGAACATAGTCTAGCTGTAGCCTAGAACTGCTTGCCGGGAAGTGATCGGCATGTGGGGAAAGGAAGGGATCCATACTTGGATTTGTGGCATTGGAAAGCGTGGGAGCTCGCTCTTGGCGGTGTGCACTCGGCAATCCCATCAATGCGAGCCGGGACTTGGCACAGGCGCAAAAAGTAGTTGATTGATTAGGGAATAATTTTGGCATGCCATATCGTCTTTTGCACCCGATGCTTTCGAAAACAATGCGGGTTGGACCGTTGGAGGGTGCCACCGATGGCCTCCAAACAACCCCGTAAGGCGTCATGCTTTCAGTGCTTTTTCAGTAACTTCAGTTAGTAGCTGAAGTTACCCTCTTTTCTGAAGTGTGCAGCGAGAGAAGGGGGGGCACTTGTTACGCGGTTTTCCACTCGCAAGTCGGCATTCTTTCGGAGTTTTGAAATTCCCCAACCCAGAGCGCCCATCATTGCTGGGGCAAGACCACCCCGTTAACCACAGCCTAGAATGGCTTCCAAAGGAAGCGACTTCCTAAGTAAGTGCGTCTGGCCCCCTCCGTCCCGTCCCTGCCTTCTCCCCACCACTCCATTCACTCACCCCCTCTCATCCCGCAGGTCTGCTCGTTGCATCCCGCGCCGTCCTAAACTCCATCGCACGCACCCAACGGGACGGGGTGGTGCACTATGCGCGGACGTCGAGTATCCCACGGGCTGTGTCGGAGGTGTGGGATGCGAGACGGGCGCATGGTGTTGGGCAGAAAGTGGGGACGGAGGCAGGACGGGAGGCAGGAGGGGCGGGTAGTGAGCCGGTGACGTACGCGACGCCGGTTGGCGTGAAGATGGGAGGAGTGGAAGAGGCGGAGAGAGCAGGGGCTAGGGTGTCGACGGCTGGTGTGGTGGAGGTATGTGATTCTGTCGGGATGGCCAGTTACGGGAAGTAAGCCGACGCCATTTTGCCAAAAAGACTCCGCCACAATCGAAACCGGCACCACCGACCCCCGCGACGTATCCATCCCCTCTGCTATCTACGAAAGACGAAGTTCCAGTAACAGCAGCAACACCCACGTCTCCGGCGTCTTCGACAGATCCGATAGCGGATGCGGCTGCCTCGATACCCGAGTCACCTTTGCAACCGAGGGCGCCGTTGCGGCAGTCGAGAGTGCCTGCGAGTCGGGTTGGGCGGTTGTGGCATTACGGGAGTGAGTTTGTAACAATTGCTGTTCGTTGTCGTTTCCGAGCGACTCTGACGAGTGAGGGACTGATTTCGTCAAATAGGTCTAGTAGCTGGCGTCGGCGTCGGTACATTTGGGGAGGCAATCAAACGCGCAACGGGGATGTCTGAAGGAGGTTTGTTGGTTTTGATACATAAGACTGTCACTGCTGGTGGTGTTCTCGGTGTCTAAACTTCCTCATCGGTCACGGTTTTAAGGGGGCAGCCCAGTGTTGAGTCAGAAGAATGTACAGCGAATCGTTAGCAAGCTGTCGCAGATGCGAGGGGCTGCTCTAAAGCTGGGCCAGATGCTGAGTATTCAGGGTATGTGCCTTGTCGGAGGCCAGGAGGCCGGGCGGGGAAACAGCCTCTCATACTCTCGTCTGCAATAGACAACTCGATGCTTCCGAAAGAGTTGGAAGATATACTGCTGCGGGTGCAGAATAGTGCAAACTACATGCCAGACTCTCAGCTACAGGTACGGAGAATCATATCCGCTCACCACCCGTTTTCCGAAAGGTTACTCAGTCTTATAGTGTACAGTTGACGCTCCGAAAAGAACTGGGCGACGACTGGCGCGCCCAATTCTCCACCTTCGACATGATGCCCCTTGCCGCCGCCTCCATCGGCCAAGTGCACCGCGCCACCCTCCCCTCCGGCCTCGCCGTCGCCGTCAAAGTCCAATACCCCGGCGTCGCTTCCAGCATCGACTCCGACCTCGACAACCTCCGCACCCTCATCCTCTTCTCCAATTTCCTCCCCAAGGGCCTCTACCTCGACAATACCATCCGCGTCGCGCGCAAGGAACTCGCCTGGGAATGCGATTACACCCGTGAAGCCGCCGCTATGTCCCGGTTCGCATCCCTCATCGCCGACGACGCTGAATCATACCACGTACCCAAAGTCATCCCGCACCTCAGCACCCGCCAAATCCTCACCACGGAGTTCGTCACAGGCACTCCGCTCGGCTCGCCGCTCATCGCGGCCCTCCCCCAACACACACGGGACTCGATCGCCGAACGTGTCCTCCGTCTCTGCCTCCGCGAGGTGTTTGAGTTCCGGTTCATGCAGACCGACCCGAACTGGAGCAATTTCCTTTACGATGTCGCCACGGATCGGTTGCATCTATTGGATTTTGGAGCGGCGAGGGAGTTTAGCGGGGAGTTTGTGGAGGACTATAGAAAGGTGTTGCAGTGTGCGGCCAAGGGGGATCGTGAGGGGTGTGCGCATTGGTCGACGGTGTTGGGATTCCTCACGGGGGTCGAGAGTGTGGTACGTTTTACGTTTGTGTGTCGTCTGTCTCAATTCCACCCCCGCGCCTAAACTAACCTGATTTATCACAGCAAATGACAAACGCCCACGTGAACTCCATCCTAACCCTCGCCGAGCCCTTCTCGTCCACCTCCCCCACCGTGTACGATTTCGCAACGCAAGACGTGACGACCCGCGTGCGCGCCGAGATCCCGCTCATGCTGCGCGAGCGGCTCACCCCGCCGCCGGACGAGACGTACTCGCTGCATCGGAAACTGAGTGGGGCGTTTCTGTTGTGTGCGAAGCTGAGGGCGAGGGTTAGGTGTAGGGAGGTTTTTGAGCGGTTTGCTTATCGGTAGATTCTGTGGCCCCCCGGCAGGGAGGGGGGGGGGGGAGTGGATGCGTATGTGTAGATGACCAGAGAAAGGGATATATATCCCTGCGGCGTAGATTAGAGCGTTTGACACTTTAGCCCTTGATGATCATGATACAGTACATTCTTGCCCCTTATTTCACTCATTCAATTCATCCGTTTTCAGGCATGGCAACTGCTTTTAGTATACGTATGAACAGGATTTTGGGCACCCTTGGTGTTGCGCTCTCACAATGCAATGTGACAACCTCTGAAAGCAGAGGGCAGGGTGATAACAGGGATAAGGGCCGGGTGTGAAGAATTCCCCCCCAAAAGCACCCGGTTATTTACGCCGAAAACCGGGGGGGGAGGGGGGGGGGGGGGGGCGGGGGGGTCAAATGAAAGCGGTGTACATGATGCGGTGTCGCTGCATGTGGCAGGTGTGACGCCCCCACATCCATCACGGTGTGGGCACGTCATCGCTGGTAACCCCCGTGTTCGTATCCGCACCCACTTGCGGACTCGCAAGAGCAGCGGCGGCAGGGTGAAGTTGCGGCACAAGCAGCTGTTGATTTGGCCGCACCTGTTCCATCGCGGGTGTCGCAAGTGGCGGTGGGTGTCGGTCAAGCGACACAGACGACGGCCTATTCTGCGCCGCTGACGGTGGTGGTGGTGCGTCCGACGCCGACGGTGGCGGCGGAGACGGCGAGGCCCCTGCGCTCGATCTCCGCCCATACCCCAGAAACCCCTTACTCCCCGTCGCAGTATTCACACCGGTGGTACTCCCATCCGGGCTCGTTTCCGCAACCGCAGGGGCGGTATCGACCGGCCGTGAGCGTCGGCGGGCCGCGTCGGGTGCTAACAGCTGCTGGGTGGATATCGCTAGTTGCAGGCCGGCGTGTGCAGACTGTGACGCGGCGGTGTTGGGCCCGACACTCGTGCTCGAGCGGCGGTTGCGGCCGAGGGTCCAGAACCCGCTGAGCCCGCCGGCAGCGTTGCCGCCGCCGCTGCTGTTGGTTGGGCCAGCGCTGACATTGATCCCGCCCTGGGGGAAACTGGAGGTGGATGAGGAACCCCGCCCGAGTCGCCCGCTGCCGAGGATGTCTTTTTGGAGGGCGGTCATGTCTTTGATGGGGGAGGAGGACTGGTTGGAGCGGCCGTCGCCGGAGGTATTGTTGCTGCCCATGCTGAGGCTGGAGAGGCGGTGGTTGTGGATATGGACGTATTTGCGGGTGGCGATTTTGGCGCCCCTGTTTTGCGACTGTCAGAGCTGGATGTGGTAATCATTGGGGGTGCGGGGGTGGGAGGAGAAAAAACGTACCAGAACTCCAACGCATCCGCCAAAACTTCCATCTTGATAGGCTTCGACAGATGATGGTCCATCCCAGCCTGCAAGAATAGCAGCCCATATCAATACCCAGAACCCCCATACTCAACCAATCGTTGGGTGAGCTCCTCACCTCCATGCACTTCTTCCGATCCGTATCCATCGCATTCGCAGTCAACGCTGCAACCATTCAAAGATCGTCAACATGGCGGCCTCCCACCTCAACGTACGTCCAAGTCAAGCGGTCACGCAAGCCCCCCCCCCCCCCCCCCCCCCTTACCGATGATAACAGGCTGCATCTCAATACTCTTCTCGGCGCGAATCAGTCTAGTGGCTTCCAGACCATTCATTACCGGCTGACGGGTCGCGGGAAAAAAAAGCCCAGATTCAGCGTTTCAATTCAAGATGGAGGGAGAGAGGCGACCAGGACAGGATTTACCATCTGCATATCCATAAGCACGAGATCATAGTTCCCGCGCTTGACTTCCTCGACGGCCTCGGCTCCGTTCACGACGACTTTGATTTCGTAGCCGAGACGGGAGAGCATGCGGACGGCTAGTTTTATGTTGACTAGAAAACGAAAGAATCACCCAGAAACGTTATCAATCACCCGAAGCTATCAAAGAGAAAGGGATGAAACCAAAAAAACCTCACCCGCATTATCCTCAGCCATCAGCACACTCATCGGATACCTCTGCGCCAAATCACTCACAACCGCCTCGGCCACGCTCGCCTTCTTCTTCGACTCCTTCGCCGCCGACGCCGCAATCGTGAAACAGAATCTACTCCCCTTGCCATGCTCACTCGTCACCCATATCCTACCCCCCATCATCTCCACCAACTGCTTGCAGATCGCCAAGCCAAGGCCAGTGCCACCGTATTTCCGCGTGGTGGAGGAATCGACCTGCGTGAAGGATTGGAAGAGGCCCGGGATGCTTTCTTGAGGGATGCCGATGCCGGTGTCGAGGACTTCGAAGGAGAGTTCGTAGTTGTTGGGGAGGGTGGGGTGCGGGGAGGCGGAGACGGTGACGACTACTTGGCCTTCCGCTGTGAATTTTACGCTGGAAGAGGGGGGGGGGGGGGGACGGTGCGTCAGTGTCTTCGTTCCAGCCATACTCGCACCCAACACCCCCTCTCAAGACACCGTAAACCCCTACCTATTCCCCACTAAATTAATCAAAATCTGCCTCAATCTCGTCACATCGCCGGTAACACATTTCGGCGTCTCCGGCATGATGTTATGCGTCAGCACCAGGCCCTTCTGGGACGCTTTGAGGTGCAGGAGGTACAGCGAGCTCTCGATGCAGTTGAAAAGGTCGAACGGGCGAGTTTCGAGTTCCAATTTGCCAGCCTCGATCTGTGGGTTTCAAAAGGGGCTTGAGGAACTGATTGGGTTTTGAATTCGTGACTTGTGGGAAGACGCACCTTTGAAAACTGTTGGGGGAAGATAAATGGAGGAATGGTGAGCTACGTACTTCGATGAATTTGCTCAAGTTAACCTTGGTTTTACGTACATCAAGCACGTCATTGACTATAATCAACAACCCATCACTACAATCTGCACGGGCACACGAAAAAATAAAGCAGTCAGCTCCATCCAGCTTTGCGTGCATAGAGCCCCACCACTTATGCCCGCTCACATTACCTCGTATAGAATTCGTCAGATCCTTCTGATCCGAATTCAACGGTGTTTCTGCCAGCAGAGCGCTCAATCCTGGTATACAAACATGAGATGTCAGTGCGGGTGATAGTGCCAAAGATGGCGAGGACATACCAATGATGCCATTGAGGGGTGTCCTGATCTCGTGGGTTATCGTCGCCAAGAACCTGCCACACACAGAAGATTCATGTTAATCAGCATCCCCGATATAACCTCCATACAACGAAATTCACATCCCCCAACTCACGCCGACTTGGCCGCATTCGCACAATCCGCCTCCACCTTCGCCGCCTCCAACGCCTTGGTCCGTTCCTGCACCTTATTATCCAGCGAATCATACTGAGAGCTCAACTGCTGCGCCATCGTATTAAACGCCACCATCAGATCCGTAATCTCATCATGGCAATGGCTCGCAGAAAGTGGGACGCGGACGTCGTAGTTGCCCGAGGAGAATTGCAGGGCGAAGGAGGCGAGACGACGGATGGGGAGCACGACGGAACGCGCGGCTATGAGGGTGGTGAGGAGGGAGCAGATGATGACGAAGATGATGGCGAGGAGGAGGGAGGTGCGGAGGCGGACTACCGGGGTGTTGATTTCGGCTTCGGAGACTAGGAAACGAGAATGAAGAGGTTCGGTTAGCGAATAGGGTGCAGTATATTACCCCGTGCCTCTCCAGACTGTGAACACTCTCAGCAGACGACATCCACCACATAAAACTCACTCTCAGAAGCCAAATACCACCCCTCGCCCACGGGATACATCGCGCCCATAACCCTCGACCCATCAAACGACACAAACGTGCCCACATGCGTCTTGTTGTCCTGCAGCGCCGTCTGGAAAAGCGGGTAGCTGGCGAGGGAGTGCTCGCCGGGGAAGTATTCGGGGTTGCGCATTGGAGGAAGGATGAAGCGGTAGGCGGTCTAGGCGGGAGGAGAGGGGATTAGAGGGAATGATGGGGAGGAGGGGAATGGAGCGATGGAACAACGGAAGGAAGACGAGAGCTTGGAGGAGCTTATTGGAACGTTCTGTTGGACAATACCTCGTTGACGGCTTTGACTACGACGAGTTGGCCTGTGTCGCCCAATCCAGCTGCAAACGAGGAAGATCGGAAAAGCCACTGAGCAAGCGTGGACAGACTTCAAGGAAACGATATATGAATACCGGAACCTACCAGACTCATAGATAATCGGCGCCAGCTCATCCGCCCTCATCATCATGCGAATGTAACCCTCCACATTTGACAAGTTTGTCGCGTCGTGTATGGGTTGAATCAACCCCCAGACAAAACTATTGTCGGCGAGTGGTGGCGGAGCCTGAGAGCGGGGATTAGCGCCGGCAAACGGTGTGGCCGATGGTGGGTGAAGAACAGGCGGCTGGCCAGCACCACCTCTGGGGGGCGGACGCTCACTCACATGCAGATCGACGGGGACGGATTCCATCATCTGCGGCAGCAGGAGGTGGTGTCCTAGCGGTAGCTCAAACCGGCGGTCCAGTTCGGTCATGTTGATGCCGTCGGCGACGGTTTGGAACACGGTGCTTCCGTTGAGGGATAGGAACTCGATGATCAGCATGAAGTTCTGCGACGTCGCGGCCGTGGCGAGGTCGCGGTTGCCGACGGCCGTCTCGTTGGCGTCGAGCACTTTGCCCGCTGCGATCTCCTTCAGGAATCCTTGGATGAGCAGCCGCGAGGCGATCAGGTTCAGGTCGCCGAAGCGTTTCATGATGTACTGCGTGAGATGCTGGCTGCGGAGCAGCGCTATGGTGTCGATGCGTTTCTCCAGCTCCGCTGTCAGCGTCTTGGACGTGCTGATCCACGCAATCGCTGCCATCAACCCGACGGAGACCATCGTCAACAGCACGGCCAGCAGAGCCATTTTGACCCCGATCGTCATCCGGCACGGTTGGAAGTCCTGCCCCGGGAACGCACCCGCGTGTTCGCCGGGTACCATCCCGCCAGCACCTAGACCGCTACTTCTGCTGCGTCGCTCGGCTAGGCGCTCGGCGGTGCCGTACGTGCCTTCTTCGACGGCACGGTCGCCGCGCTCGTCGTCTACATAGCGTGATTTGGATGGGGATATCGCGCTGAGCTTGGACTTCAGTCTTGCTTTCATTATCGCTTGCGGATGAATACAGATAATCAGCCGTCGTATATACACTGCAAACGCTTCCTCAACCCACAGCTAGTGCAATAGTCAGAGCGTTCACGCGAAAGGTGACCCCAATGCTTTTTCCCTACGCTATAAGATCCGTTCTGATATCAAAGAACTCTGTCTTATACGCTCCAACAGTGACGTTCACTTTGCGATTCCTCGCTGAAGTGCCGAGACTTCCTTCACTTTGTTCTGGATTAGCTTGCCGTTGATCCCAAAAACGGACTCGATACCACTGTTTTAGACTAAACCTTTTGTTCTCTGTGGTTGCGCGGCCCATATAGTGATGACGGACGGTTTCTGTCAAGGCATGGAGCTATGGAATATTCTTTCACATGGCCAACCTTGTGTCAAACAAGGTTGTCTTTGTTTCGAGGAGCGAGGGGTTTGAGTCTTTTCTTCGGGCTTGTGCGTTGTTCAGTTTGGCTTGCATATGGGGGAAACGAAGCTGGTTGCTGGGGGGAGGTCCTTTATTGCTAGTGTTGTCGGAGAACGAATGGCCTGTCATTGTTGGAGGCATGGTGGGGGAATGTCGAAGCTTGGCTTGCGATCTCATCCTTCATCCTTCGCAGTCGCGATCTATGATAATTCTCTTACAAGCGCGCGCTGGGAAGGGGAACCAGGAGTCCATAGCCACCATAGGCATAGACATTGACCGGCCAGTGTTGGTGACAATGGGCATATGTTCACGAAACATCGAAGGAGGTAGGGTTAGGGTTTGGAGTTAGGGATAGGGTTAGGGTTAGGGTTAGGGTTGTTGAATGTGGCGAGGCATATACATACGTGAGTGCGGCAAGGTGGAAGCCTGCAAAGAACAGAGAGTTTGCGAGAGGCAGCAGGCCTGGAGAAACATCGCCATCATGAATGTATGGCCAAAAAAATTTGGATTGACTGAGCATGCCCATTGACATGGACGAATGTCAGATGAAGTGGATACGCATACATTGTTGAACGTTGCATTGCTCGGCCAACATTCTTATCACCCGGGATATCCTGATCGCGAACGGTGCATCCTACGACGCGAGCGTCCTGGACCAAGTTATCCGTCTGCAATACGTAGATCTCGCTAAGCTCCATCCTTACCGGCACGGCCAACCGTCGGAAACGACTCTTACATTAGCCCCGTCGGACACCGCGTCAGGTCTTGCCGTCGTCGAACGGGAGGATAAGAAGATCAAGATCGACTCGCTCGGCGCGTGGCAACAGGCGTGGAAACAGTATCAGATCTTGAACGCACGCCTGTATCCCGGCCGTTATCAGGAGCTCGCATCGTACCAGGATACCATCATCCACCTGGATTCCCTGTATGGGTGGAAGGTCGTCAAGAACTTCGACAAGCGCCGGCGCCTTTATTCCTCAGATCGCCCCGCGGTCCCTCTTGCCCAAGATATCCCTGAAATCCGACAAGAGTTCCTTCATTGTGAAAGTGGTCGATCATCCCCTGAGAATGGATCTAATTCGGGTCGTTCGCGGGCGGAGATGATCTACTAGCGGCGAGTGCAAGGTAAAAGGCAGAGACCAAGTAAAAGCCTATTCTCACCACACCAGTAGACACGCTTGGGCGTACTCCGTATATTGACAACCACGTACTGCTAGTCGAATGTGCGCTAGTCAGCCTAGTTGATGAGCACTATATGGTACAAACTTATGGTTCCGTTCATGACCGTTACAATGCTCCCCGGTCAATCTACACCGGAGGAGCCCCCTCCCGCCCAGGTCCGAAATCTGCTAAGACCGCCGACCGGTCACCGCATTCTAGTTTCCGAGCGGCGAGTGGTTGCACGATATTTGCAACAGGGCGGTTCATGGTTGTGAGCGGGCGGGCGGGAGGGAGGGTTGTCGAGATGGCCTCCCGACGCGAATGACGTTTTGTCGATTGTTCCAAATTGCGCGCTGAGCCTCACTTCAACGTTCTCGCAAAAAGCTCTGGCCGAGTAAGGACATTGCAGTGATTGCACAGCACAAGGTCAAAGGAACCTCGCAACACAGGCCCACCGCCGAGCAAGAGACCTCCCCAATTCGCAGCAATGGACGACCGCCACGCCTCCAACGACGCCGCCGCACCCACCCACTCCGACACCGCCAACTCCCACTCCCAATCCTCCAAACGAAAACCCAAAAAAGTAAAACTCGACACCCTCCTCGACCAATTCCTGCAAGAGAACCCCGTCTGCGAGCCCTTCAAATCAAACGCCCACTCTCAGGATCGCGATGTCCACAACAACAACAGGGCGAGCGAGTATCTCGAGGAAGAGCAACGGAGGAGGGGGCTTGTCAGGGGTGGTGTGAGGGCGGGAGTCGGGGCCGGCGGGCGGAGGATGAATGCGACGGAGCAGTTTCTGGTTAATTTGGCGAGCAGTTTGTATGCGTATGGGACGCCGACGCATAGTTTGTGGTATCATATGAAGCAGGTAAGGGTGGTGGGAGAGAGGGAGTGGGAAGAGGCGTGTGTGTTGTGGGAGATCACCCTGCTGACTGTTCCCACTCTTCCAGGTAGCGAAGGGCCTGGGTCGGGCAGATACCGATTTCACAGTGTTCCCAACGTACATGATGATCGGGTTCCGGCATGACGATGAACCAGGTATGGCCTCCCCATCGTTCTCCACTGAACTGTGAGACGTTCTCCGCGTATGCAATCTAACCAAACTCCCTGCGGCAGCTGCCTACCCCCTCTTCTTCCTCACCAACGCCGGCTTCGACGTCTACAAGCTGGCACTCGTCGAAGAGCTCGCGCGCCGCGTCGCATCTTACGCAACCGCACAAACCTACATCGGCGCGCCGCGCGCCCAACGCCGGCTCTCCCAGGTCGACGTAAGCCGGTTCCATCCGCCGCCGCAGCAGGCGCGCAACAACCGCAATCCTCGGCCCGGGTTGTTGAGGGCTATGACGATGGGGTCGGTGAGCTCGCTGAACCGGTCGTCGAGCTTGCCGTCGATCGCTCCTGAGACTGGTGGCGGCGGGCTGGATCGACGGCCGAGTAGGCTGAACAGGTTCCGCAATATCGTGTCGGAGGTCATAAAGGGGAAGGGACGCGCGATGGAGACACCGGCGTCGGTGCTGCCTGGAGGCGGGAATGCGGATTTGGAGAGTGCGATGTTGCACTCGCCGACGGATATGTCGGATCATGAGGAGGATGAGCAGCTGGATTTGAAGCGGTGGATCTTGGAACTCGCTGCGCATGGCCATGGTAAAGCACATGAGATCAAACGGATACTGTCACTGCGTATCTAACAGCATCGCCCCTCTCATTGTACGCAGACATATTCGCCGGACGCGGAAACAAGCCTAAGAAACACAAAAAGCATCGATCCCGCGTAGGCAAAAAGTCCGGTTCATCCAGCGATTCCTCCGACTCGAGCAGCAGCAGCAGCAGTAGCAGCGACGATGACGAAGGGGCTTCAAACCCGTCCCGGCCACTTCTTTCCCGTCGCCGACCAAAGAGGCAGGATGATGCACACAACGCCGAACCGTCCACTGCAACTGCAACAAGCGGGAATGACAAGCCGGCAAACAACACATCCACACCATCGCAAGACGGTCGTCATAAACCGTCAAAGGAGGATCTGACCTCTGCGTTTGAGATTATTGCGGTGGAGGATGCCAACGCGCGATTGAAGCAGATCGTACAGTTGCCGGACTACTACCCCGAGGTACATTTCTTCACTTCCACAAATTGAGAGCGTTGTCTCACAACGTTGCTGACACATCGTACACTAGTGGGTACAATACCTGTTATCTGGCCTAGCCGCAGCCGGCGCCGCGGGCCTGTTCTTTGACGGGCAGTGGCTGGACGTGTTGGTGTCGGGGATTTTGGGGACGGTGGTGGCGTGGCTGGGCGGGCTCTGTGAGAGTCAGCGGACCATGGGGAAGGTTTATGAGGTAGGGGTTCCTCACATGGAGTAGTCCATTTTGATGAGGACACTGGTGGTTCTGACTTGACTGTTTTTGGCATTTTATTTAGTTTTTGGGAGCAGCTCTGGTAGCGTTCACCGTCCGGACGCTGATAGGACTTGGGGTCCCGCTGTGTTATTCGGCCTCCATTCTGTCGTCAAGCATGTTCCTCCTCCAAGGCGTCACGGTACCGTATTAACCGTTTCATCCAATGCGTCTTCCGATCCCGTGCTCAAACCCCACTTCTTCTCCACCTATAGATAACCCTAGCCCTAGTCGAACTCGGCACCCGCCACATGATCTCCGGCACCTCCCGCCTCGCCTACGGCATCGTCATGACCGGCCTCATCGGCTACGGCCTCGACCTCGGCACAACCCTGTCCGCCGGCATGTTCCACGAGCCCAAACTCCCCGACGATATGCCCGCAACCTGCCCCGGCCTCTCCTCCACCGCCAAACTCCTCCTGTTCCTGCCCACATCCCTAACCCTCAGCATGGGCCTTGGCGCACATCCCGTGCAATTACCGATGCTGTCGGTGATCTCCGCGATCGGGTACGCGGTGTATAATCTGGCTGCGACAAGGTTTTCGGATAATCTGGCGAGCGCGATCGGGAGTTTCGCGATCGGCGTTAGCAGTAACCTGCATGCGAGGTGGAGTAAGAGTCCCGCGATTGTGAATGATTTGGGCGGGTTGAATATGTTGTTTCCTGGTGCGCTCGCTGTTCGAGGTAACATCAAAGAATCATACATGTCGTAACTATCATCTCACCAAACAAACTCTTACGCCGTTAATCTCTTCCTAAAGGCATAATGAAGATAATCGGCGGCGACGGCAACGACGATATCGCCAACGGGCTCGCGCTGTCGCTCAATGTGCTCGTCGTCGGCCTCTCGCTCGGCGTGGGCATGTTCATGGCCTCTATCGTCGCCCCGTTGCCGTCGATGCGTATGCCTGGGTCGCGGAGGGGGAAGGGTAAGGGGCCGTTGATTGATAATTTGCATTTTTGATTTGGTTTGGGTGGGACGGGGGTTATATGTATATTATTGTAGGGATTTGGGGGATGGTTTGTACTGTATGTAGATGGGGGTTTTGCTGTGACCTTGTGTGTTTGTGGATGTGTGTGGATATTTTGGTTGGGACTGTGTATGTATTCAAGCGTTATTCTGGTCAATGGATGTGCAAGGAATGGGAAAGACAGGGCTGAGCAACTCATCATAACCCCAGACTGACTGGGGGCCTGGCGAGGGTGCCTTGCCTATCTCCGGCAGACGCCGTGACCTTCTGCCGCTCATTCGAGGATGCCCAACCGCTGCGTTATCCACTCCGCAAACCTTGCCCATGCCATTTGGTGCCAGGACCGGCTATGCTTTTTAATCTTTGCCGATCCGCCGGTTTTCAGCAAAGTTTGAGATGCCCAAGATACCTATTCAGGACACACGAGCGGCGACATGGTTGCGCTGTACCCGACTAGATACGCCAAGTGATCTCCCCAGAAACCAGACTGGTGGGCTCAAGAGCTACTATTGCTATATCGGGGGCCTGTGGGCGCTTTGCTCGCTTTCTTCATTGGCGCGAGCAGCTTAGCTCTGTCTGAGGGCCAAGAGTAGCGGGGACAACTAAAGCGAAGCGAGCGAGTTCCTTACGTCGAAGGCGCCATACTCCGAATCACGGCTTCTTAGTGAGCCCCGGCATGCGTGGGGGGGGAGACAGATGGTGGGTGCGATTGACAGTATTGTCCTGTCAATGAGCCACAACGCGATCGCCTCTCCGCAGCCTCTCCGCCCTCTTGCTTTGAAGCCATACGAGCGACTCCTTGCTCATATTTCTTGAGGAATGTCTTTGTGCCCTGCATGTGCAAAGCCCTCATTCGTCGTCGGGAAACCATCCTGCATTCGTTCACAGGGTAAGGAACCTCGCCGCGTGCGTTAGGGGCACACGGTCGACTCGTGGCATTCCAGCACCTGGAAGAGCGGGGGGCTCACGCTGTCCTCGCTACCCACCAGAATAGCGATCGCGCCTCAGGTGGCCTCAGGATCGCGCCCCGCGCGCCAGAGGTTGCATATTAGTACATATATGCTACCTTGGCACGAGTAGAACCTCCGAGCGATGGACCTTCTCCGCTTCCGAACAAGGCCAATCATGGAGATATGGCATCTTCACATTTGACACCAAATCCCGGCCCACTTTTCTAATGGGAAACCAGTTTAGCATCGGATGATACCCGCCCGGAGAGAACAGTATTAAGAGTAAGCGATGTCCACGGACTCACCCAATGAGAGTTGACGTGCAGGATAACAACAGCGGACCAAACAATGTCTGAAGTGAAAACCCGGTCGACGGTAGACCCTCCCGCCTTTACTGCGACGACGTCTCTCTGCAATTCAAATCAGCAAGATTCGGGACCTGACTCGGGTACGGTAATTCTTGACACGCGTGTCTACCAGAATGCCCTGCACGGTCTGAATCTGTCTGCGGGATACCAGTCTGCACCGCCGGGGGTTCCAAGGAGAAGCCCACCAAGCTGCGAATCAGGCTGCTAGCCAGGCAGCCCTATAGGCGGCCAGTAGAACCAGAGATACTTGCCCTTTCTTTGTTCCTTTTCGCGTCGGTGGACAGCTGAGGTGGGGCGTCGGCAAATATGTAGTCGGTGAGGGGTGCGTCCAGCGACCGAGAGTGCGCTGTGCAGATTGCAGTTTGAGGTGGGTCGGGAATGCAGACTGCGAGGTTGGATGGCGCAGAGCTGGGCGCAGAGGGAGAATTGGACGAGTTCAAGTTCCTGGGAGACCAGGCCGCGCTCGAGTTTGCAGCCGACAGCGGTCATAGTGACATCGTCAATCACTTGCTCAAGCACTCCTCTTTTCCGCCGGAGCTACCCGGCGACAGGTTTCTCACCGCGCGCAAGGCTTCTGCCTCACGGAGTCGTATGGATCTCGGCACATGCTTTGGCTCGCTCGGGCGTCTGGAGAGGGAGCACTTCCAACATTGCTTGGAGCATGTGTGTTCCGCCCAGCCGGAATTTGGAGTTGGATGTCATGAATCCTGCATGAATCCTGCGGGGGCGGGCGGATTTGCTACACGCAGAGGTCGAACCAAGGTTCAGAGGGACGCCTCTAAAGAATGTCAGTCTGCAGGGCCACCGGGATGCGGGGATGTACATTCTAGAAAGGGGCGGCGAGATCGATGATGCGTTTCAGAGCGCATGCACGGGCGGCCATCTGGAGCTCGCGAAGGAGCTCTGGGGCATGCGCGGAGAAGGACGACTGGATCTGGACGGCGCGTTGCGGAGCGCATGCACGTTCGGCCGCCTAGAGCTTGTGCGGCAGCTCCTGTGCGGAGACGGACGACGGGATCTGGAAATGGGGCTCGTGAGAGCGGGTTGAATATCACCACCTGGATGTTGTGCGGCTCCTTCTGGACGCCGGCGCGAACGCTGACTGTGGGTTGGCCCGACCTGGAGGACGCGCTAAGGTTCATGTTAAGGGTGGGTGGAGAGACGGGAGATGCTATTAACAGGTTGGTGGCTTCTCATGGGCCCCTGCGCTTCGGGGCGCGAAGCGCAGTGGCCCACTTCCGTCTGAGGTCTCGGCGGATGTTCCAATTGCTTTGGGAACTCGTTAAAATCCAGCTCTGGCGCGGGGTGACCAACTCGAAGGAAGCACCAAACAATAAAGCCAGAGTTACAAAAACCAGTGTTCGCACCGACTTTGGGCCCTGAACTACTCCGGTTCTGACTCTGCATCAATCACTGGTAATGGTTAAAGTCCCAAACAAGATCTCTCACACTGTGGATCTGATCAGTCCGATCCTCAATTAAATATGGCTTTTTGGCAATTTTTCGATATTGTACTGAAAGCGGTTTCTCTCCACTCAACCCTCTGCTCCCGCTCGCAACCAAATCCGTGTTCACAAACCGTGCGGGAGCGATTCTCTGAATAAGCGCTGTGTATTAAATATCGCAGGAAAAGGGCAGTAGCGCGCACTCCCCCTCCTACATATGGGCCTAGAACCGCAAACGCCGCATATCACCGGAAGAAGGCGGCGCCGATATCTTTCTATATTGTATGTACAAAATGCAGCAGAAGGGGTTGGTTCAGTAGAAAGGGCTTTCAGTTCGTGGTGGCGGTGGCGGCCCTCCTCTTTTGCCGTGGCTTGAGCCATTCCTGGGGAAACTCGAGGCCGACGTTGCGGGGTTTGAGGTGCCGCATGTCTAATGGGATGTCTGTGAAGGAGTCCGTTGTGTCCTGTAGGTATGAAGAGATGGGTGGATGAGTACGAGATATCCAATTGTCGAAACAGAATTGCTGCTGCAGAGCTGCGGACCGCACCTTAGCATCCTCCACCATCCTCCTCACCGCCCTCGCCAATTCCACCCTATTCTGATCCCTATCACTCAGCGCATCCTTCACGCCCTCAACCGGCGTCTCCTTCTTCAATGTGATAACATCAATGTACGGGTCGTAGTTTTGTCCCGCGAGGAGGAGCAATTTATGCCGCTGCTGGGCGTCAAGGTTGAGCCCGGCGACGGGGACGTGCAGCTTGACGTCGGTGTCGACTGGCGCCGGTTGCGTGAAGTCGTAGGTAAAGCGGTCGCGGGTTTCGACTATCAGGGTGTGGTGCGGAGTTGGGGGTGTGAAGGGGCGCGATAGGTCTGCGAGAAGAAATGAGTTACAAAGGTTAACTCATGTTGCTCGTTGATCGTCGGAAAGAGCGCTGTTGGAGGTGCCTAGATTCTCCCTACGCCATTTTGACCGCCGCAACCAAACGTCCCTCCCATTCGGTAGACTCGCACTTCCGTCCGTCAACGTCCTCCTCTTCGTCACCGCCAGTTCTCTCCAAGATCACCCTCACCCTGTTCCCTCAACCAACCTTTCAACATCCCCTGGTCATCCCTCATCTTCACCAACAGCTCCTTAACCCATTCCGCCGTCTCCAAGAAGTCTAGCTCGTAGCGGTGCACGCCATCGACGGCGAGATTGCCCGTGAGTGCTTTCACGCCGTCGTCCTCGTCGCGGCGCTCTCCCGCGGTCTGTTTTCGACGGGCGAGGTTTATTGGCGTTGTTGTAAAGGATCGGAGGTGAGCTGGTGTGGGGAAGAAGGGGCGGGGGATGGACCGCCGTGCTGCTTGGCGGAGACAGTGGGATGGGAGGTGCATAGTTGTGTTGTCGTTGGGCGTTGGGCGGAAGGTGCGGGATTAGCCCCTTTGCTCTGCCTTTGCTGTTGCTCAATTTGTCTAGCGAGCTGAGCGACACGTGAGAAATTTGACCTTCTTCCAACTCTCGGTCGGTCACTTTTACAAACTCAGAAAACTGGAATTGCGCCAAACCACCGCCAACACCCAACCGCTTTACAGCAACACCACAGCAACCTCTATCCCCTGACGGAAAGAGCAGGCGAACAGCGGAATACAGAAGCCAAAATGGTACGAAGCGCTCCCTCATTAGCGGTCGGAGAAAAGCACTCATGTCCTCAACGCACCTCATTATTCTCCCAACAGGGTAAAGCGAAGAAAACAAGGCAGTTCGGAGAGGTTAAGCGCATGTTGAGCTTGAAGGATGAGCGATTGTGAGTATCGATTGCACGCTCGCGGGGATAGGTTTTCTGCATGGATCCGGGACGTTTACTAATTCACTTCTCGCCGCTGAACAGAAAACACAACAAGGAGAAGAAGGAGAAGAAGGAGGAGGAGAAGGAGAAGGAGCTTGTGCGCCATATGTGAGTTGGGCAGATTTGTGGGAGATTGCTGCACAGCGGTGTGCTTTGAGCCGGGACCAACGTAAGGGATGGCCGGAACCCTTTACTGACGTGGCCTACGTACCCCACCACCAGCCCACAAGTCGCCTCCTCCCTCTTCTTCAAATATAACGAGGCCCTTGGCCCCCCTTACCACGTCCTCGTCGACACCAACTTCATCAACTTCTCGATCCAAAACAAGCTCGAACTCATCAAAGCCATGATGGACTGCCTATACGCCAAGTGCGTGCCCTGCATCACCGACTGCGTCATGGCCGAGCTCGAGAAACTCGGCGTCAAATACCGCATTGCACTTAAAATCGCCCGTGACCCCCGGTTTGAAAGGCTGCCGTGCACGCATAAAGGCGTTTACGCCGATGATTGTATTGTCAACCGCGTGATGCAGCATAAGTGCTATATTGTCGCGACGTGTGATAAGGAGCTGAAAAGACGGATACGCAAGATTCCTGGGGTGCCGATTATGTATATTGCGAGTAGGAAGTATGCGATTGAGAGGTTGCCGGATGTAAGTGTCGTGGTTGGTTTTGGGTTGTAGTTGGTCTCTGGAGGTACGGCCCAATCTCACCCATACGTATCACATCGTTTGCAGACACCCGTATAGTTGTGAGATGGCAGACGGCCATAGAGTTGTGGGCTTCCGTCTCGCGTTAGCGATAGGTCATAGATCTGCAGTTCCCCCTACGGCGGTCTCCAATCCAATCCATTCTATTTTCTTTTTTGGGATATCCTGTATTTATCGAAATCTTCCAGAACCACCCATCACATTTTACATCATAAATCTATATAACGCGTTAATTATCACTGGCGTACACTTTGTGCACAAGCAACTTCATGCCTGCGTCCGCGATCAGTGTGAGTTTGTTTGTCCTCGAACTTCGAACGGGGGGACACCACGTACCGCTCGGACGTAGTTTCTATCGGCAATCCCTTGACGGTCGCGCAAAGTACGGTGCCACTTGTTTGTCATTTGTGAACTACATTCTCGGCCTTCTACATGTGCGACAGATTAACCTGTGTCATTCTGAACAAAGCCTCTCAATACGATCCTGAGGTGAGCGGGGTGTTCTTACATTACCAAGCAAGCTATGTGGATTCAGAGAATCTGAAAGAAGAACTTTGAGATTGTTACGCCTCGACGATCTGCCCGCATAACACTCAACGCCTACCTCAATTCATATTTCTTGACAGTTCCACCCCGCGCTACCATCAGTGTCTTCGACATATGCCTCGAAGGACGGCTGCTCGATATATGCCTCGACGCACGGCTGCTCAACATATGCCTCGATGCACGGCTGCTCGACATATGCCTCGACGCACAGCTGCTCGACATATGCCTCGATGCACGGCTGCTACAAGACATATGCCTCTAGAAAGGGCTGCTCAACATATGCCTCGATGCAGGGCTGCTCGATATATGCCTCGACGCACGGCTAAACGCTGATTTCCGGTAGAGCGGGGAACTCTCAACTGCAACGGAACATGCTCGACATATGCCTCGACGCCGGGCTGGTCCGATATCTGCCACGGACCGGGGCATGCTCGACATATGCCTCGACGCCGGGCTGGTTCGATGTCTGCCACGGACCGGGGCATTGCTTGACATATGTCTCGAAGCCGGGCTTGAAAATCGCGGAGAGATGCGAATCCTGTTTGCACATGCTCGTCGGTTTGGTCCCTGATGTGGCATAGGGGGAGAAAGGTACGGACATTAGCTGGCGCGGCAAAACGGTGAAGAAGTACAGTAGCATTTGAAGTACCAGGCGAGACAAAGGTCTATTCCAAACGTTGTCAAACGCAGAAACCGTCTTGTTATGAAGAATAGTTGTGCTTGGTTGATGTTGGAAAAGTGTCGGCGAATGGGTTGGCTGATGCGCCGTCTGGTTTGGCCACTGTCGGAACGCGCTTACGTATGCCAATTCCACTCCACTCCGCTATTTGACAGCAGCTTCTCAGTGTCGTGTTTTGCTGGCCCAAACGGGCCCATGAGGCATAGGACTGAATGAAGGCATATAGTTGAGAAGACGTGCCATCCGTGCCTTGTGTGATCCGAACAGCGAAATCCATAATATTTTTCTGTTGGGGTCGTACAAGGAAAGGACTGCACGCAACACAACAACCGCCAGCATCGAGATATCAACATGCAGATCATCAGAGTATCGAGAACTACATTGGACGCTGGGTTGATAACGCCGTCAAGGCATCGAACGATTACAAGGATATCAAGAGCAATGTGATGAGCCAGGCGAGCCGCTTTGGATTCCAAGCGCATCTAGCGGCGCCGGCATTTAAGACCTACCTGGATTCTTTGTGGCCTAATACAGGAAGGCTTGAGGAACTACGACAGGAGCATTTGCTGCGTACGGGTCACGGAAAGAAGGTAGTGTGGCTTGATCTTCGCTGATGCGTTGAGGTGCGGTAGGGACAATGTGTCGGTGCGTGGTATTGACGGTGTTGCATTTAGCGCCAGGAGCAGACGGCGAAGAGCAATCGCGTGCATAAGCAGAAAGAGGTCCAGATCGAGCTGTCCGCCAGTCGCCTGACGAGAACTGCCCTGCTACAGTCTCTTCAGAAAGGCCTAATTGATGAGAATTTGCTGAAGGCCTCACTGCGGGCCTCGGACTCTGGCACAATGGACGAGACCAGGGCTCGGCGCAGGTATGAAGCGATAGATGTTGAGACTCTTTGGAAGGCGGGGCGAGAATGAGAAAGTTGCGCAATGTGACTTCTAAGTCAACACGGTTCTGCGATTCGTGAAAAGGCCAACGCCCGAGGCGCCGCTCGACGAGGAACGGCCGCCCACCCTTAGCGGAACCGCCAGTCGTGACAGTCAACACAGCAATGATAGCGTAGATTCCTCGGCCTATACTCCAGATGGGCAGCCAGAGAAGCGCAAGAGACGAAGGACTATGACGGTGAACGAGTCGGCATTGCAAATACTGAACGAAGCATTGACCACTACGGAGCGAAAAGCGCGCCTTTTTGCGGCAAACAATTGCGGAGTTTTCAATCGACGCGATCGAAAGGGGTTCACCGATGAGCACGGCTGCGAACGATATGATACTACAGACCTCCAATGCCTATGCAACTTATTCTTAGACTATGAATATCAGCTCCCTTGGCATCGGAACCGTGTTCCTCCAGCAGTGTACACCCCGAAGAACCTCCTCTTCCTCATGAAGGATATCCGCGCCGCCGGGGCCCATTCCAAATCAATCAACCGTCAACGAGCACTGATGCTAATCGCCCAGATGAAAGAGTTTTTGATGATGCTGGGTGAGAATTTGTCGCTCGATCTGTTTCCCACTTTCGAACCAGCTCCTGACGGTGTTGCCACTGTCATGCTTAAACAGATGCCGACGCGGCGGAGATCGACCAGTTGTGGTCTGATGCGGAGGCGCTGGACCCGGTGGAAGGAAACTCTCGCGGAGCGCAAAGCCCGCGCGCCCGATGCCGCAAACTCGAGCCGTTTGCCGACCCGAATATCCTGAAAGCCTTTGCCGACGCGGTGGTGGAAAGGTTGAACGAAGAAAGGAAGGAAACGCACGGAGACCTGCCGAAACCATCCAAAAAGTAAGTCAGCGCCTCCCTCACGCACGCATGGAAAAACAACCGCAAATTTGCTCTCGGCATGTCGTAGGGCTTCGTCGGTCTGGACATGTTGCGAAGCGAGGCTGTTTATTCGGGCGTGCGTTTGGTGGCGGGGCACCTGTTTGGCCATGGCTTCGTTTTCCTTGTCAATTGTGAACTAACGGCTGGTTTCAAGGTCGAAACTAGCGAAAGATTAGTTGCAATCAGCAAGGCGGACGGAGGCACGGCCATGCGGGTAAATAGGAGTATGTTTTGGGATTGACGAGAATGTTTGGAATGCGGGATTGAACCTCCCTTCTGGAGAAGGAATGAGAATGTCAATCACCCTCAAGCCCGACCGTAGCACATACCTTTGTACAGTATCATGAAACGAGTCGCAGACCACCTCCTCCGGATTCGGTTCGAATTTTACGGAGTTTCCGGGTCCGTTACCCAAGGCGCTTCAATACCTCGTTCTATAAGTCTGTCAAGTGACTTGACCGGCCAGCGGACAGCTTCTAACTTGGCTCCAACACGTCGACATCCGGCGGACCTGGACACGCTCAAACATCGGCCGTCTCACAAAAGGATGTAGCACACACGGATGACCCGCCGGACGGTTGAGTCCAGGTCTCCCATACTCTTGGAGATCATTTTGTGTTGGCAGGCACCAATTCCGCTAGGAGGACGTGCATGCCTCAACCCTAACCCTAGCCCTCTAAACTTCACTTGAGCGGGTTGTTAGATGTAGCAGATCCTGTCGGGATGAGCCATCGTCCCACCTATAGACTTTTCGTTCTCACTCAGGCAATTGGTCAGAGCCATAGCAGAGGGTGCATCTACGAGAGGAAGAACGGTAAAAATCCTGATGCAGAAAGCGTCTAGCAGCGCTTGTCGCTGTGGGTGGGGGAATGAAGCCGAGATCGTGACAATTGTCTACGTAAACTCTCTTGGATTGCCTCCAGCAAAAGGACCTTCATTCTTTCCTTGAATCCAACTCTCGTGCAAATCTGTGTCTATGACTCTGCGCTATGCACGCCGACGAAGTCACCCACCCTTCAAAGTTTGCATTTGTTGTGCTGTTCTAGCAGCCCTTCTTGGTTCTAACTGTTCCCGGTCTAACGGTGTAGCCCAACTGTGTCGCAACAGCCTAACACCCCCACGATGCTTCTTGATGGCAGAATACACCGTTTGTTTGCCTTTGGAACGCATCTCCGACAGGGTTGGCGTCACACGATCCAAGCCATGTTCAGCCATTACATCTTCCAACGCAGCCTTGATGTTTTCGAAAGACTTCCAGTCTGCAATAAAATGGCAGGTCAGACAAAATCGAAGTCCAGGAAAGATTGGGCACTTACAATCATCGGGCATCGTAAGCCGCTTATAATTCAAGGAGCAATATATTGCCGCTCGATGGAAGGCGTTGATGGTGCCCGGCTCTTTAGTCTTGAAGACACGTGAGATGTAGTTAATGAGCGTCTCGTTCTCACCGGGGCCCTTGCGGAGCTCCCCTTTCGTCGGCATGACATTTTGCCGATCGAGTCCAAGTGAACCAACAAACTCGAGCAGTTTCAATTTCACGTAGTCCTTTGTCCAAAGTCTACCCCCAATCTTCTCGACAGTCGGTCTTTCACTTTCCTCCTCACAAGATGGATCCGCTTCTGCCGCGCGAGCCTGTGCCATTGCGGGCATCGCAAGCACTGCTTGATGTCTCCGTGTTTGGCGTACTTGTGTCCAAAGGGGAGCTGGTGCCAGGGAAAGACTTTTGGCACATTCCTCCATGCCGCCATGATAGTCTAAAATCGCCTTATAGAGAGATTCATTCAGAAGGTGAGGTCCTGGCATTACTGTCCGGTCCAGCATCTTTTCAGGCATGAGTGAGACCAGCTGACTCCGAAGCCCACTCCGCCATGTTTCTAGCGACGTTGAGGTACGGTGCCGATGTGAAGGCAGCGAATGGGAGTGTGAATGGGCTCTGAATCTAAGCGAGTTCGCGGCAGTCGACGGTTCAAGTCCTGCCTGAGCGGGGTCCCGTTTGCCATCGAGGAGGAGCGGCGAGATTGCGGGGGATTGGCAAATGAGAGGGGAGCGGAGGAGTGAGCGACGTTTGACATTGACATTGACGTTGACATTGACAGCTGTCAGTGTGCTGTCGTGAGGTACATATGCTTATGGTATGGACGCGTCGTCCATAACACTTTGTTCAATAACGACTCTTGAAACGTTGCGAATCCAATCATAGCGGATGAACAATGCCAAGATATTGAGCGCCTAAACAAATGCGTAGCCGGGCGAAGTGAACTGTAAACTGTAAATTGACATACCACCAAACCAACTACTTACGTAGAAATCATCCGGGTTGAATTTCAAGGACCGGCCGTGCGTTTTTGAGGCACGGTATGGTCTTCTACTTTTGCCATATCCAGACCCATCGGGAGCCTCCTGTTGGGACACGTAATTTGCTCCTCCGCTTTTTTTCTCGTGTTGAGCTCTTCGCAGGCGCCCGCTGAAGAGCGCGAGATAAGGAGAATTGATTCCGACATTTTACGTGATCAAATGAGGCTTTTCAAAAACTTCTGCGCGTAACGCGTTATTCGATCAAATGCTGCGCCCAATACCCCACTAGCGAAGCCCCCCTCCCGAGGCTCCGAGAGGTGTGGATAAAAGTTTAGGCTATCGGCGATCGAACGAGGCTTTGCAGAAACTTTTGCGCGACACACAAAATTCACGGACACCGTAAACTTCTCGTTGGGGCTGACTCGGAAACAGTGGGCCCGGGAGTGGGTAAAAATGTGCTTCGTGGAAGGTTTTCACTACATAACTGGGCCCTGGCGCTGGGCGTCTATCGTGGTCTAAAACCAGCGCTTTGCCGTTTGGAGTGAGTGGATTGGTAAGGACTACCTGCGAACGTTTGATGGCCTTGGGAGGCATGAAGCTGCTGCTGGTGAGGCTCGCAGATTGTAGGACCCTTCTAGTATAAATAGGCAGGCGGATCTCGCCAGAATCCCGACCACCCACCTGCCATCCAATGCGCCTAACCAACGAAACATCCAATTCAAAACATCCACCAGCCAACGAAGCATCCGAAACATCCACAAGACCACCAAACCAGCACACCCGACCCAAAATGCTGACCATCCACTGCACCCTCCGCGCCCGTCCTGAGAACACCGCGGACCTCTCCGCACGCCTCGCAATCGCCTCACAAACCTACATGCGCGATGCCGGGACATTGTCCTGGACAGTGCACCAAAGCACCAGCGATTTGACCGCGTTCATGATCGTCGAGATGTTTGCCGACGAGGCGGCCAAGGCCGTGCATGAGGCCAACCCGTATTTCAAGGAACATAACGCGATTGTTAAGCCGTGGTTGGTGGGGTTTGAGGTGTCGCTTTGGAGGAGTTTGGAGGGGGGGTATGTGCCTGTTGAGCCTGTTGAGCTGAAGAAGTAACGATGTACCGGGGGAAGTAGTAGAGAGGTTGAGGTCACCTTCCGAGCGGTAAACAGGCGCATCCTTGGAAAATCTTCGAACAGCAACATACATATATTGAGATAGATGTAGCACTTTATGCAATAGGACTGCTTCCAGGTGTTTCATCTCTAAACACCACAATCCTCTTCTATTGTATCATATCTTAAGTTTCCATTCTACGCTTACTCTTCTGTATGTTTTCTTGTGCATAACCAATAGAGCCAGACGGTGCATTGCAGGTGGAAGGAATCCCAAGCGCTGGCTGGGTGGGTTCGCCCACGTACAACCTCTTTCCCTCGAGAGTAACCCCTATCCAGCGGGTTGCAGCATCGCCTCGGCTCCACCTGTCAAACGTCGGCTCCTGACGCACAAGCGGTTCCCGGGACTTGCGGAAGCCCTCAGCAGGAGGCTTGAAACGCAGGACGCTCGACGGGTCATCTTTCTTCGCCGTGGCCAAAGTGACAATGATGCATCTGCCCCGCACTCCCTCCCTCTCAACGTTTTGATTGCGGGTTCCACATCGTCGGAGCTCTCGAGATACATGAAGCAATAGCCAGGGTTCCGACCTGTCAAGGGGCCCGTGGACATGGAAACGGAAGGGATGCACGACGAGCAGGTTCGCAATCTCTCTGGCTTGAACGGCGTTGTAACGTCAGAGGAAACGTCGACGATAATGGGCCCTTCCGTAAGGGCTGAAAACAGTGTATTGGAGTTAAGAGAAAAGTAAGAAGCTCCTTTGCAGCGGCCGCTCGACTGACAGCTTTATATACGGCTTGGCGCCTTATGTAATGTATCACCGAGAGCTCGGGTGGCCAGCTCGGGTCTCGGATCGTGTAGAAGTAAAGAAATATAATATGAAATACAAGTGAACATGAGATATCCCCGACAACGCATCCCGATACCTACGAACTCGATTTATCACCATCGAAGATCAGCGGCATCTGGCCTGTCTTTCACGTCGATATTTTACGACCACATCGCGAAGAGGGGGTAGGTGGGTCGTTGAAATGTATTTGGGGACCACCGATTTGACAGCAACACAAATCTCGAGGCACTGGATAGATAGTACGTGCTCATGCACATCTCATCCTTCGCTTCCCAGCGCCTGCATACATCTATTATTGGAAGCGGCTTCATATAGTGGGTCCCCAAAAGAGCAGTTACGCGCGGGTGTAGCTGGTTATGTGGCACCATGAAAGTCACTGACCCCTCTCCCCAGCAACTTGCTACGGAGGGGACCCACTGTACACTATGGAAATCTCAAGGTCTCCTTGGTGAGAGTCGGTGCATGTCCTTGTCTATTGGGACGATATAGGCGAAATAGGACGATATAGGGATACCCACCGTGGCGCGATCCTTGTAATACATAGAGCATTCCTGGACGTGGGGCGAGTGGCTTGGCGCTGTCAGTGAGGTTTTGGAGTGCGTGTTGCCTGATGAGGGCTCGCTGTGGCGGTGGTTGCTGACAGACGGCCTACGCAAGCATCTCCTCATCCCCACCCACTTACGCTATTCCCACAGGCTGCAAACGTAAGACAACACAACCCCCCCCCCCCCCCCGCCGCAACTCTTCTCATAATGAACGCGTACTCGCAAGAGGGAAGCCAGCCTCAAGATCAAGCCGGCGCTCTGCCCGCTGCCCCCTCCGCTGTCCCGACACAAGAGCAACCCCATCGAGACGTGGGTGTGACGGATGCGCATCATGACGATGCTGCTCATCACACACATGGCCATCAGCATCAAGATCACCCACAACAGCAACAACACCCCGCCCAAGGCCACCAAGAGCCCAACCTGACTGCAGGTCAACAGGATCACCACGCCATCGAAATAAGTCATGGCCCCTCCGGCGCCACCTCAGGCGCACACCTAGCCAAGCGCGAAGATGGCGGCGCCCACATCCTCGGCGTCGCCGGCAGCAACAACGTCCCCACCGACGACGAGTTATACGACGAAGTCGATTCTCGCCTCCCCGGCGGCGGCAAATCTTCCTCCGCCCGCGTAACAGCCCGCCGGGCCCAACAAAACCGCGAAGCGCAACGCAGTTTCCGCGAACGCCGCAAAAACTACATCAAAACCCTCGAAGAGAAATGCCAGAACATGGCGCAGAAGGAGGCGCTATTGGCCAAAACGGACCAGCAGTGTCGTGAGTTTCAGATGATTGTTGATCGGTTGGGCGCTGAGAGGGACGTGTGGGTTAGGGAACGTGAGTTGTGGTGGAGGGAGCGCGAGGAGATATATAGGGCTGTGGAGGCGTTAAGGGTCGAGGTGAGGCAAAGTCAGACGGAGAATAGGCGGTTGAGGGAGATGGCGTGGACGCTGTGGAATGATGTGGGGAGTCGCACGGGGTTGCGGAAGGCCGGTGATGACTCTACAATCAACAAAGATGGCAAAGCGGGTGCCAATGACGGGGGTGCATCTGCATCAAAGACCCGCGAGGAAACCGCCCTGCCCACCAACCCGCCCCTCCTCCTCACCTCCCAACCCGCGGACACAGAGACAGAGAAAGCACCCTCTCGCCCGCTCTCACCCACCGACATCGCGCACGACCTACTCGCCCTCTCTCGTGCGGCATCGCCCATCCCACGCCCCGACCACTCCGCAACACCGCCTACGGGAGACGGCTCCACTTTGTCCGGAAACACGCTGGATGACCTGAAGACCCGCATGTCGTTTTGGGATGCAGAGAGAGAGAATCTGTATCGGGCGGCTAGTGAGCGGGAGAGGGAGATAATTTTGTCGACGTTGGTATGTTTTAACATCTTTCTTGACGTTTTCCGCAATATACCGAACCCCTCACCCACATGTTCCCTCTCCTCATATAGATTCCAAACACACAAACACCCGCCCAACCCACCCCACTAAACAGCGCCACCACAAACCTCACAGCTATCAACGCCGCGCAACTCTTCGCCCGCATGGCCGCCGGGATATTCAACGACCAGCAACAGCATCAGGCTCAACTCGAACAACAGCAACAGCAACAACAACAACAACAGCAACAGCAGCAGGTTCAGAATGCCGTGGGTGCGACCGGGGCTGCACACGAACCTGACGCGATGAGGCAGGAGAATGTGGGGGAGAAGGAGAGGGTTGAGGCGCCGATGACGGAGGTGTGAGCGGAGGGATGTGGTTGGGACATGTGGGTTTAATGCGTGCGGATGTTTGCACGTGGGGTATTATTCGCCGTTGTCCTGATGGGAGACTGCGTGATAGTTCCCTCGACTGTCGTTTGTGTTGGCATTTCTCGTCGAGTTTGTATAGTGGATCCCTTGAATACATGCGTTTTTTTTCCGGCGATTTCTGTTTAGGCTTTGAGCCTCTCCGATACGATCTGTGGAATCGATAACTTGGATGGACATGCATGTGCTGTTCACAGGGCGTGTGGTTTGTGAGCGGGAGTTCGCAGGGGAACTTGAAGTCTCACGCGTCGAGCACGTCGGCCGCACTTGGCCGCAGCTGCTCGGTTTCCGCGATGTCCTCCTCCTTTTTGACTTCAACTTTCAAGTGGTAACATCAGTACCGCAGGGCATGTTTACAATAACAAGCCCTTGGTTTGGAATCTTGCCTATTTCTTCTTACCGTCGAAACCAATAAGGAAATAATGGCAACAGCGCAAAGCTTTTCGTCACCCGTCCGGGCGCCAGCACGGGTCGACGATTGGGACACTCGATTTGCATTATCCGACCTCCAGAAGAGCGGAATCGCGCTGGTACAGGAAGCATGTGCGATGTTGCCAACGAAACAGGTGCGAAGAGTTCTGCAAGGCTTCGTTAGCCTTCAGGATTTCACTCAGGAGGGCTGGATTGACAATTCCCGAAAATTCCGTCAGGATAGATCACCGAGACCGATGACGACGATGACCACGCGGCGGCGAACATTTCCGGGTTGGAAGGAGGGGTGGAAGAGGTGTCGGTGCTGAATGTGAAACAGCCCGTGGAGACCAACCAGCAGTTTTTCAACTGGTTTGAGAAGATTGAGGAGGATATGGAACGGGGGCAGGAGGAGGTGTATAGGTGAGGGAGAGAGAGGTCTCCAAGCATGGGGGCGATTCCCGATTATTACGGGGTTGTTGTAAAGTCAAAGTTATGACTGTGCTGAACAACTACGTCCAGAGCACACCTCTCCACCCTCTACGGCCACCTCACCGCCTGCGACTCCATCCTCACCCGCGTCCAACACACCTCCACCCTCCTCGACTCCCTCCAACAAAACTACGAATCCGTCGAACAGCGCACCAAAGCCCTCCAAAACGCCTGCGAGAAGCTGCTCGCGGAACAAAACTCCCTGAGCGATATGGCCCGTCACCTCGCCGAGCGGTTGGAGTACTTCAATGAGATTGAGCCGATTGCGAAATTCTTTGCGGCGCCGGGGGATCAGGTGTGCTTGGATGATAAGTTTGTGCCGACGTTGTTGAGGTTGGATGAGTGTTTGGTGTTTGTTCAGAATCATGTACGTTTGGATGAGTCTTTGAAGGGCGTTTTGGTGATGGGTGGAGTGCCGGACTGACTGGATCGGTACGTCGAGTAGATGCAATATAGGGATGCGGAGCTATACCTGATGCGATTCCGACAATGTATGACGCGCGGACTGACGCTTATCAAGATGCATTATGTGCAGACACTACGGGCGTTAATGGCGGATATCAAGGAAAAAATTGCCAACAGGGTACGTAGCGACGGGAAAGGGTGTGCTGGAAATGCAGTCCATCATGGCTCCTCTCCTAAACCAAGATGGGACCACATTTGCAGGGCCCAAAAGAACCCCTCACCCCCAACCTCCAACTCTCCCTGTTCTACGTCAAATTCCGTACCATCGCACCTGCGCTGCGGTTCCTTCTAGCTCAGCTCGAGGCCCGGTGCGAAAATCACCCAGAGTATGTCAAGCTTTCATGTTCGGAGTATCAGAATGCCGTGGATCTGATTATGTTTTGTGTAGGTACTTTGCGTTACTGGGAGATTGTCTGTCGACCTACTTCCAGGTGCGGAAATCGCTGCTGGATCCCTATATTGCGGCGCATATACAGGCGTTTTTGGAGACGGGGGACATTCTGACTATGGTAAGGATGATACTCTTTGAATTGAGGTCGAAGGGTGATTGCTCATTGGACGGACTTGGGACTTTTGCATTTGTAGTCGCGAAGTGGTTGCGCCTATGTGCTACGGCTTTGCGCAGATGAGGTGGCGCTGTTTCACCAGTTCTTTCATCTTGGGGAGGATCAACTTGCGTACGTTCCAATTCAGCTCTCCTTATCCTGGCCATTTGCGGTATATGGCTTATCAACTCCTGCTTCTTAACCCCACAGAGCCTATCTGGACTCCATCACAACGCACCTATATGATATACTCCGCCCCCTAATCTTGCGCGAGCAGCGAATAGACGCCCTCTCAGAGCTCTGCCAAACCCTCCAAATCTACCTCGACTCCCCCGACCTCACGACCAGCGTCCCGCACCAACAAGGCAGCACCGACAACCTCGACACCATCAACGAGCCACCCAAACCCAAACCCATCGAATCGGTCGTCAGCCAGATCCTCGAAGACGCGCAGCAGCGACTCGTGTTCAGGAGCCAGCAGTATATCCGCGAGGAGATTGAAGGGTTCACGCCGCGGGAGGAGGAGTTGGCGATTTTGGCTAGGGGGAGGGGGTTGCCGCAGCCGATTGCGATTCAGTCGGCGTATAGTGTTGCGCCGGTGTTGACGGATGCGGGGGCGAACCCGGACGGGCCGGCGGTGCTGGATGTGGAGAATGATGAGGATGACGAGGAGGACGAGGAGGACGAGGAGGACGAAGCGGTCGCTGGTGATGCCCCCGAAACTCCCGCAGGACAACCTGTGCAGTCCACCACCACCCGCACATCCGAACAACCCTCCGCGAGCGCCATCGGGAAACTCGTCTTTGGCGGCGGCGAATGGTACCCCACCATGAACCGAACCCTCTACATCCTCGGCAAGCTCTACCACTGCGTCCCGAACCCCACCTTCGAAGGTCTCGCGCAGGAAGCCGTCGACAGCTGCCGTGAGTCCCTCCTCTCCGCGTCCACCATCATCACATCCAAACAAACAAAATTGGACGGCCAGTTCTTTCTGATTAAGAATTTGATGATGCTGAGGGAGCATATCACGCCGTATGGGTTGCAGTTTGTGAGGCGCGAGGAGCAGGTGCTGGATTTTGGAGCATTGAGGGAGGCTGTGGGGGTTGTTATGGGGAGTAGCTGGGATTTGGGGGGGTTGGCGAGGGTGGGGAAGGGGTTGTTGAGGGGGGCGCCGGTTGTTGTGGAGAGTTATGCGGATGCTAAGCAGGTGAGGATGGGCATTCAACATTTGGGCTTCGTTTGTGGAATTCTGATTGTTTTTGGTTTGTTGTGACGTACTCCCTTAGGCCGTGGATCAAGACCTCAAACGCGTCTGTGAAGAATTCATCCTCGAGACCGCGCGCGCGTGCGTCGATCCCTTGACGGCGTTCATGGTGCAAGTTTCGCAGCTCAGGAGCCGGGCGCCCAAATCGAGGGAGCCGCTGATCAAGCAGGGGTTTGGCACGTCTGGTAAGTCGACGTCAGCTCACTTCAGTGTGCTCTGTTTCGTAAACTGAAGTATGTTTGTTGGTGAGTAGAAGCGGTCCTAGCGACATTCAACGCCTTCCGCAAAGCGATGCAGGAGAATGTCGGCGCAGCCGTCGGGAAGATGACGGATTATCTTGGCGATCGGAAGACGGAGACGGTGCTTGTGCGGGTTATCAAGGTATGATATCCCCTCCTTTCCCGGCCCTTCCCTGCCCCTCACATCACTAAATCACTAATCCCTCACACCCACCACAGTCAAACATCGTAGAAACCTACTCAGCCTTCCACGCAACCATCGCGTCCGAGTACGACTACGCCGTCATGAAGAACCTGGCCTCGGTCGTGGATGTTGCCGCGGCGGTGGATGCGATTTGTCGGTCGAGGAGGGCGAGTATGCGGTTGCCGTTGGATTTGCCGACGCCTGTACGAGGAAAGGGACAGCAGCAGGGGGTGGAAAGGGAGGCGGAGGTGGAGATGATACCGGTGGATGATGGGGGGGATGAGGCGGTTGGGCAGTGATTGATTTGGTGGTGTCCTGTACTTAGTCCTTCGATGAGGTGTATGGAGCTACTCTCCCGTTTGTACATCCGTATACCGCTCTGTGACATCTATCTATACAATGCCCTGTTTCGTTTCCCGTTAACAGTGGATGTTAGATCTAGAGTACATATGCCGTCCTCCCTGTTGGCTCTTGTTCCGGTCGGCGTCCCGTCGAGCCCCAGGTTCCGCACAGAAGTGACAGCGCGTCCCGCCGACCTCAAAAGTGACGGACTCGAACTCCAGCCTTCCTCGCCTTTCCACCTTTCCCACCGCACACTAATGGCCGCCTCCGACCTGGCCCCACCACCCGTAGGCCTTACGCCTACCTTTACCCAAGCCCTTCTGGTAAGAAGCCACGTTGTCTGAACCCGGCGCGTTGATTAGACTCATAGGGTGATTTGTTGACAACTGATCTCGACAGGCGGGCGGAGCGGCGGGCACGGCGGTGGACACGGCGTTGTTTCCGCTGGATACGATCAAGACTCGTTTGGTTAGTAGGGTGTGACCTCAACGGGGCCGTGGAGAGGTGCAGAAGATTTTGAGATGTGGGCATGCGAGTACTCCGACCCACCATGCCGCGACAACCCCGAGTTAGGAAACTCCGCCGCGCTGAGGAAGACGCCCGCTGACCCTTGTCTTTTTCTGAAATTTCACACAGCAAGCCAAAGGCGGGTTCTGGGCACATGGGGGATTCAAGGGGATCTATCGCGGGTTATCGTCGGCGGTGATCGGTTCGGCTCCTGGAGGTGGGTCCATCCTTGGGAGCCACCCTTGAGGACGGGGTTCCGGCGCTGACTATGCCTTGGATGGGTTTGTCTCTCGCAGCGGCGGCGTTCTTCGTCACCTATGAAGCAATCAAAGAACGCGCAGGGATCTGGCTCCCCGGGCTGAAATCCACCGATGCTGCTGTACATATGCTTGCTGCGTCGGGGGGTGAAGTGGTAAGTTCTCGCCCTTCCCGTTTCTCACGAGCTTTTGTCTCACACGACGGGGTCAGGCAGCATGCTTCGTCCGCGTGCCAACGGAGGTCATCAAGCAGCGCATGCAGACGGGACAGTACCAGAGCGTCGTGCAGGCTGTAAGGTCGATTCTTGCTGTGGATGGGTTGGGTGGGTTTTATAGGGGGTATGCTATGACGATATTTCGAGAGGTGCGTGCCTCGTGTGCTGGGATGATTCACGTGGCGTGTAGAGGTTGTTGGGACGATCGTCGAGTCATTTTGTTCACCCTTTTTTCCCGACTTCAGATTCCGTTCACCTGTATACAGTTCCCATTATATGAACGGCTGAAGGTACCTAGACAGTGGGCACTGCGATCCTCTATTCGCCTATGCAGAACCACATCTCTGACACACTGTCGTAACAGCAAATATGGGCGCAAAAGACCAACCGGCAAAGTGTAAACGCCGGTGAAGCCGCCCTATGCGGCTCCGTCTCCGGCGGCATCGCAGCGGCGCTGACCACACCCCTCGACGTGGTCAAGACGCGAATCATGCTGGGGACTAAGGTACATCTCTCATATCTCATCAACCGACCAGCCAATTCTGCCTCTCCCTGTCTGACATCCCCATCCCGCAGAGTATAACACCAACAACCCAAACCATCTCCCCCGGCATCCTGCCCACCTTCACCAGCATCATCCGCGAAGAAGGCGCTGGCCGCCTCTTTGCGGGCGTCGGGCCCCGCGTCATGTGGATATCGATTGGTGGAAGCATCTTTTTGGGCGTTTATGAGGGTGCTAAGGATTTTTTGGTGCGGGTGTGAAAGGCAAGATTCAGGCAGTGGGATACGTCCCCTCGACGCACACAGAGCGACAAATACCAAACCTGCGGACTTGGTCCTTACTACAAGCATGCTTGTGACACATATGCCCCCGCTTTTGAGTCCCGTCTCCGCTTCGGGATCCGCCTGGATGCCATGAGGAGACGCGTAGCTTAGGTCTAGACTCCGCCTAGATCTGCTTCTGATTCAGCATTTTCATGTCTGCCCTATCGCCATCTCATAGCGGACTTGCGGAGCCTGGGAATAGATGTGCACCAATGATGGGAACTGTACATGTAGATCTAGACAAACAGCATTGATACTTTGCAAATGTAGAATATGTAATGGATCAGTTAAACCTGCAGGTGCAGACAGCTCCCTTCCCCATTTGTGAAAAGTTAAGTCAAATCGCACATGCAATACAATCCTTTTGGAAGCTGACCTTTGAAAGTATGATACATAATGTTCAATACAAACAATCTCCAATACGATGTCAAATACATATGGAGCAAAACTTAGTTAGTCCCCACCACTGTCCAACTCTGCCGCCTCCTCAGTAGGCACGCATGCACTTCCACCGTCACATTCAATAGAGCTTTGATGGATGTCTAGCCTTTGTTCCATCGTTCAAATGGCCCGCGCTACCGCCTCCCTGCTCGGGCCCCATCTGTTGTTCAAGCTAGCACCACCCGCGCCCCCGCCGCCGTGAGCACCCCCAGGCGATTTGGACCCTGCGATCCGTTTCCGCAGCGTTTCCTTGATGGAAGCGAGCGTCGGTTGTGCGGCGGCTGATGGTGATGTATCGCCGCCCATCATCGGTGAGTTCGTTTTGCCCTGTTGCGCGTCGGCAGGGAGTTTAGGTACAGCCGCTGCGGGCGCCGTCGTGGTCTCGGGCGTTCCAAACAACACGAACCAGATTTGTCGGACCCGTTCCTCCACAACAGTGCCGCGACATGCGTACCATGCCCCACCGGCTGCACCCAGGCCCACCAACACAGCCGCGCAGATCGCAACCACCAGTCCCCAGACCCACACCACACCAACAAAAACCACCGCAGCCACCCCAGCACCACGCGCAACCCCCCACACAACCCCCTCCGCCCCTCCTTTAACCCACCACGGGTTATTCCCCCGCCCCCACCTGCTCGCCCTCACCCTCCCACCCCCACCCCCTCTCTCCCTCCGCCACATTCGTATAGCATGCCGCCCCGCGCTCGTCTCCCGCAACGTCCGCACGCGGGCCCGAACGTGTGGCGGAAGCTCGGAGAGCGAGGGCATAAGCAGCGTGAGGTTCTCCGCGAAGGTGTCGGTTTGCGAAGAAGGGAAGAGGACGGGGATGCAGTGAGCGGCGAAGGTGATGTCGGCGGCGGTCAGGTGTGGGGCGGCGATGTAGGGTTTCTTGGGTTTATGTTTTTTCGTGGTCGTGGTCGGTGTGTGTGCGGTGGAGATGGGTTGGGCCCGAGCGACGCTGTCGAGTTCCTCCCCAACCCGCTCAAACACCTCCTCCACTACCCGCCACGCCGCCTCCACGTCCCGCACCCACCCGCCGCGCACCGTCCACACTCCCTCACACCACCCCAGCCAGACCCTCATCACGGGCCAGGTGACCTCCGCGAGGGTGCGCCAGGTGTTCAGATGCACGACGTCGAGGATGTATTTTTGGGAGAGGGTCGGGCTGGGCAGGATGGTGGATAGGAAGATGATGCGTGCTGCGGGGTGGAGGCGGGTGTCGAAGTAGGTTTGGAGGTCGAGGGCGCTGGGGGGCGTGAAGAGCCGGAGGGTGGAGGAGAGGGAGTGGGCGAAGAGGTAGGTGTAGATGTCGGTTGGGGAGCGTTTGAGGACCTATGCCGATGATTGAGATGGATGTGTGAGTCTATAGGGTTGGGGAATCCGTAGCCGCCGGACGTAAAGGAGGAATTGGATACATACCTCACCCTTCCCACTCTTGAACACGGGCACCTTGAGCTGTTGCGGCCTCGGCGTGGGGTCCGAGTAGCCCAGCGTCGCCCAGATATGCAGGCCCCATGGCAGCGACTCCTCGACGTACGAGATCCCATGCCGATCGAGCGCCCATCTGACTGCCTCTATATGAAATCGTCCAGGATAGCAGTTAGCAAGGCCGTCACGAAGTTTTGTGAACCCATACATAACGCGCAAAACCCACCACAATGTGAATCCCACGGCACAGCAAGTAACACGCCCTTCGGCCTTCCCCCATCCGCCGCCGCGAGCGCCTCCAATCGCAGCGTGGCCGCGACTTTCTCTTTCTCCTTAACGAAGCGACGTTGTGATGGGGCGCTGCTGTTGTCGTCCTCGGATGAGGAGGAGGAGGAGGAGGAGTAGTCGGGGAGGTTGTCCCATTTTTTGTAGTTTAGGCCCATTTTTTTTGGAGGGGGATGTCGTTGCGTTGCTGGAGAGAAAACGATATGATGCTAGATACAGCTGGCCTGGAGAAAAGGGAAGCTGGCGTGAGCGAGGGTGTTCTGGGACGGTTGCTTGTTCGCAAGAGGGTGTTGCAAGCCGAGGGACGCGTTTGGGAAGACGAGAAGGGACGCGTCAAAGGTCCATCCCGCCTCGCGTGACTTCACACCTCCGGATGCAAGCGAGGCAAGTGTTGACTTGCCCACCACCCCATCATCGCCCTCTTAACTTCATACCACTCCCACCAGCTCCAACCCAAGTCATGCCCTACCTCCTCGTCCGCCCCCCAGCAACCTCCCTCGCTGACGGAATCGTCACCCACCTGGAGCGCAAACCCGTCGACTACGAGAAGGCAACCGAGCAATGGAGTCAGTACGTCAAGACTATTAGTGAGGAGGGGTAAGTTCGTTGGTGAGGGGAAGGAGGAGTTTTGGGGAGCAAATGGTGCAGGCGTCGTGTGTGCTACGGATAACTGCACGAGCATGGTACTCATTTCTCATCTCGACCACCATTCTCGCACGCCCACAGCGGTTTCACACCCCTCCATGCCCCGCAATCCAACACCCACCCCGACTCCGTCTTCATCGAAGACAAAGTCCTCATCGTTGGTCCCTTAGCCATCCTCTGCAACTCACCCTCAACCTCCGCGCGCCACGGCGAAGCCCCCGGCGTCCTCACGACCCTCCAATCCCTCCCCAATTTGCGCCTAGAATCCCTCCCACCCCACTGCCTCGTCGACGGCGGCGACGTTCTCAAAATCGACAAAACCGTCTACATCGGTCTTAGCGGACGTACCAACCAGGCCGCGCACGACCATATCCGGGATCTGATCACGCCGTTGGGGTATACGTTGGTCTCGCTGCCCGTGACAAAGACGTTGCATTTGAAAAGTCAGATTACCGCGTTGCCCGATGGGACGGTTATCGGGTATGCGCCGCTTGTGGATGATGTGGGGCTGTTTGCAAAATTGGGGAGGAAGTTTGTGGGCGTGCCGGAGCCGGAGGGGGCCGCGGTGGTGTGTCTGGGAGGGAGGAAGGTTGCGTTGTCGGCTACTGCGGTGGGAACGAAAGCGTTGTTGGAGGGGCTCAGGTGGGAGGTTGTGACGGTCGAGATTGGGGAGTTTGAGAAATTGGAAGGGTGTCCGACTTGTTTGAGTGTGAGGATACGTGATGTTTGAGTGACGCCCGTGGAGTCAAGTTTCCAGCGCATGTCCGTGGTTTCCATCAAAAGGGTCGACATTTTGGCGCGGTCTCGAAGGACAACGTAAATAGCATTGGTAAATAGAAAAGGACAACGTGTGGAATATAATGAAACGTATATATGATGCAGTTGAAAGAATACAAATGCGAGAGAACGGTTCCTTTGATTCTCTATCCGTACGTCGACGAGGGAAGGAGACTACGGCCTGGTCGCAGTCTCATTCGCTTCGACCTTCCCAAGCCCCGACGTCCCAGCAGCAGCCGCCGCCGTAACCTCAAAAGCCCCAGCAGCCCCAGCGGCCTCCTTCGCGGCATCATACTCCAAAAACTCATTATCTCTCAACCTCCTCTGTACAAAAAACGGCAACACCCTCGGGGCCATCCTCGTCTTCTGATCCTCCTCACTCACAAACTTGGTCCTCACAGGCAAACACGCCGCCGCAACCCTCATCGCCTTCTCCGCCAACTCCTTCCTCACGCCCTTCACTTCAAACACGACCCTCCCCTCGGCTACGAAGGTCGCAAAGTAATCCACCGCGCCTTTGCCTTTACCCATCCGCGTCTCGGCGCCCTTGGAGGTTACGGGGCGATCGGGAAAACATCGAAGGAAGAACCGGGAGCCTTTTTCGGATTTGATGACTCGCCGGATCCCCGTGCGCGCCGCGTCGAGTTGGCGGTCGGACAAGCGGCCGCCTTCGAGGGCTTGCAGGCCGTAGTCGCCGTAATAAACAGTAGATCCGCGGAGGGAGCCGCCGGAGTGGATTGGCCAGAAGCCTTTTTGGGCTTTTTTGTATTTGAGGCGGCGGGGGCGGAAGTTGGCGACGGCGTGGCGGTGTTGGGTGAATTGGAGTGCGTGCGGGGTTGGGGCGAGGGGGTGGAAGGGTTTGAGGAGGTTCGTTGGTGTTGGGGCGAAATGGGTGTGAGAGAGGTTGGAGCGGGTGCCTTGGAAGAGGAGGGAGGTGGAGAAGGATGCTGTTTGGGCAATGCGGAGGGCGGGTTGGAGCTTTGGACTGGCCTGCGAGGAGGCGGCTTTTGTTGATGCTAGCAGTCGTAACATTGTTGTTTGTTGCGTTGGGTTGTGATTTTCGAATACGTAGCGACCAAGAAAAGCTATCGCCACTGTAATATCGTCACAACGAACTGCAGACAAAGGGCAAACGACTGTCGAACGAGGATATCCAAGGCCTCAACGATCGGGTCCACGCTCTATCCTTCCGCGCACAAAATCCACGAAGGCCAGCCAATCGCGACCGACGTTCTGAGAATGCCAGCCGTTGGAAGCAGGGCAAGCTGGTTGCGAACCAAGATACCCGTGAAGCTGTTCGTCGCGACTGCCTGCCTGCCTGCCTGCGTTCCTGCGTATGCCGGTTGAGGGTGGTTGGTGATTCCGAATTCGCCCTTGCCCAGTTGAGGAGGGGGTTGCGAGACCGCAAGTCACGTGGCCCGGATATAAAAGATCGGAGATTAAATGCTTCCCTTCTCTTTGTTTTCCCACCATCGCCCCCGCGCTTCTGCTTCTTGCACAGGACTTTCCGATGGGAGGGAATGACGACGAGTCTCATGCACATAGCATGCCTTTGAGGTCCAGGAATACGTCCATCCGGCCCCCCTCGCCACCAAGTCCATTCAACCGTTCTCGGCAGCCGTATCGAAACCACGCGGATTCCTACTCCTCGACAACTCACGACTCGATGGCCCCGCTCGCTGCCCCGGCGGAGGTGCCACGGTAAGAGGAGCATCAGCTGGGGAAGCATGGCGCTCCTGCTGGTGTTCCTCTCACTGTGGTATCTGCTCGTGCGTCGCGACTTCACCAAACGCAGCGAATACACAGAAGTGAGGACGACCCCCTGGGACGCCCGCGCCATCTTCGAGATATGCTCCAACCTCTCACCCTTAAACGTTATTATCGAGAAATGGTACGAAAAAGACTCTAGCATGGTTCCGGGTACGCTGATCTCATATGAAAGCGGGACCATTCCTGTGCTTTCTGGAACCCATCCTCGAACCTCCTCTGCACGGCATCGTCGTCCCGGACGACCATGGACCATCCAGAACAAAATTAGCGACATGTTAATGAAACACCTCCAGCATTTCCCGTTCCTGATTGAAGCGGCGCGCTATTTGCGGCTTCTTGTCGTACCTATCCCCGCGCTAGAGAAGGATTTCAAGGACTTAAAGATCCAAACAACGCGAGGGTGTAGCGGAGCTCAAGCGCGGTTGGCTGGTGTGGAAGCGGATATGGGCGCGTTGAAGATCCGGTTAGGGAATGTGGAGGTGCGGCAGCAGGCTGTGTTGGATTCTAACCGGGTGTGGCGGGAAGTGAATGAGGCGTCCAGGAGAAGAATGGTCAGGTCATGGGAGTGAACAGGGTGTTGAGGGGGGTGCCATGATAAACGAAAGCAGTGCGATTATGGGTAGGGGTTTCGGGTGTGTTGAGGAGGTTGTTGGCCGGAAGGATGAGAGGAAGACATCAGGTGGTTGCGGGATATGGCGAATCCGGTGTCCCGCAACCACCTTATGTCGGTGATACTGTAACGGTTTCGAAGTTCAAGGACTCCCGTAGTGGTAGTCCATCTTCTGTTCTCATTGATGATTATTGAATTTGAGTAGTTCAGATCATGGTTTCCATTCAGAAAAGATTCCAAGACCATCACAATAATATGATGTTCTGCTTGGCATTTGATGAGGGCATCTGGGACCGGAGGAAGCCTGTCGCCCGTCGCATAGTTTTTGTTCAGACGCTGATGTGACCCGTCCGCTCGCACGCGCCATTTTGCGTCTAATCAAACTCAACTTTGCGCTGGATCCAGCAGCGAGCGGCCTTGTCGTCACTCGTTCCTCCCGAGAAACCCCCTTGGACGGCAACCCCCTCCTCCCAACTCCACTCTGCTGGGTACTCAGACTACCTCCTTAGAGCTAACCGACACATACACTCACCATGTTCATCATAGACTGGTTCAAGAGCTTCCTCGCCGACTGGGGTACGTCTTCTCGTCTGGCCTCCTTACGTGTGGCGTCATCTTGCACTCTTCGCATCCCGCCCCGGAATCTTCCGCTAGTCCCTAAGAGGTTCTCAACGGTTTGGGTTCTCACGTTATGTTTCTGTTTTCCCCACAGGCCTGCTCAACAAGAACGCCAAGATTCTCTTCCTGGGTCTCGACAATGCTGGGAAGACGACGCTGTTGCATATGTTGAAGAATGATCGGCTTGCAACGCTTACGCCGACGCTTCATCCGAGTAGGTTTTTGCGGGGTCGGGGATTTGGGAGGGGAGGAAGGAGGGAGGGAGGTAGACAGGGAGGGAGAGAGGGAGGAGGGAGGTTGTCCAGGGGAGTGTGGATGGCGAAGTTGTTTGGCGGAGATGTGGAGTTCTCGCGAGCGGTGGCTATACGCTTTGCGAGAGCGGATGCGCTCTCTGAGGAGGTTTTCACGCACGAGCGCTGGCGGGCGCTTTCTGCTTGGCGATCGATAGAGGGCAGTCGTACTATCTGTTCTGTGAGGTTCCGTCAACCTTTGCTTACCCGTTTCGTTTCGTTCCTATCCACTCAGCATCTGAGGAACTTCAAGTTGCCAACATCAAGTTCACCACATACGATCTGGGAGGGCACCAGCAAGCGCGGCGGCTATGGAAAGACTACTTCCCAGAGGTCCACGGAATCGTCTACCTCGTAGACTGCGCCGACCAGGAGCGATTCGCGGAATCAAAAGCCGAGCTTGACGTGAGTGTCGATTACGCCCGTAAAGCGATCCCCATCTCAGTGTTGTGTACTCATCATGTCGTCTCCCGAAAAGGCCCTCCTCTCAATCGAAGAGCTCTCCAAAGTCCCCTTCCTGATTCTCGGCAACAAGATCGACGCCCGCGGCGCCGTATCGGAAGAAGAGCTCCGTCACGCGCTGGGCTTGTACCAGACCACGGGCAAGGGCAAAGTGCCGCTTGCCGACATCCGCCCCGTCGAGCTGTTTATGTGCTCGATTGTGATGAAGCAGGGGTATGGCGACGGGTTTAGATGGTTGTCGTTCTATATTCAATAAATCGATGCGAGCGGGTTGGAAAGTGGATGAGGTTCCTTGGTCTAGGTTTCGCGGTTTGGCATTCTCTCAGATCGGCACTAGGCTTGGGCTATGGGAGATAGCGTCCCGCTGGCATGAGTCTGAAGTTCAGCCGATATTAGCCAAGAAGCTCAGCGCACCTCCTCAAATAGTTCATCAGCGGATATCAATACACGGTTCCCCGATCCACTCGACAACCGTCTACCCAACTCTATGACTTAGCTCTCTGTATCCCGCTGCGAACTGATATGTGCGCAATACAATACAACGGATGGAGCTTTATAGGCCTGGGTTTTTGGAGATCGGGTCGCGGCACGAACGGGAAGCTTCACCGACAAGCCACCGTGCAAGCGACCTCTTTCAAATTTCGAGCCTCAACCTTTTCTCACGCATAATCCGATGGGCATCAATACATGATATAGTACACCCGATCCACTCGATTACGGTTACTCAACTACACAGCACCGCAATCTGAAGACCAGTCACTATCTATTGTTCTACAGTATGTACACCACGCACACCGTTCGCACTGCTGATGGCCGAGGGAGTTCCAAGGGGTATGACTAGCAAGGGGCGGTAGGGTACGCAATAGAGAAGTCTACAGTGTCCATATCCACAAGGCGTTGATGCTATCGTCATATATTAGGGCAGTGAGACCACTTTTGCCTTCAGGTTCAGGCTCTGCAGCGGAGATCTCCAAAACACCTGCGCTATTGTACTTCGCCAGATCCCGCGACAAGACCTCTTTCCTACGGATGGCACACTGCTCCGTCTCTTTGCTGAACTGTAGGTCAGATGGCTCATACCGAATCAGGCGCTCGGGCGTTGCTTCCTTCCATCGTTGGAGTATGATGGGGTGACAGTCATCGAAATTCTCGAAATATACCTCAAGCAAGCAGATTGTTTCGGGAAGTTTCCGTTTTCGTGATATCAACTTCGGTGGTTGGGCGTGGTAACCCCGAAACGGTGTCACGTTAGGAAACTGTTTCCAGTTTGAATTTTCCTAGAGAGTTCTTCGCGCCAACGCGAGCGTTTGCACTTGATCAAAGACAGGCCGGCTCTCGAAACATCCGAATTTTTCGGAGTGCCCTAAGGACTGTATGTGGCTTCCGGAGCGTACGTGCAGTAGACCGTGTCCGCAAGGCCGTCCATAAATGAGTGCATGGACGAGTGGGGAGGCCAAAACCCTTCTTCGAATCGTCTACCCGTCCATGATCGTATCCGAAGGTGTGATGACAGTAGTCGATCGATGGTTGTTTGAATTCGAACAAGGGTGATGATCGAGGTAATTCTAGCGAAGGCTAAGCGGTTCCATCGAGGTACTTCTAGCGAAGGCTAAGCGGGTTCCATTTTCTTTGTTTTGTGGCCGCCACATCGTCGGGAAGGAGCCTGAAATCGAAGCTCTTTAACCACCGATACCGCTCCGGCATCAGAAAGAGCGCTGCAAAGAGGGAAGCCCTCTGCGAGCTGTTGCGAATGAGAATCCGATTCGTGCTGTGCTAGAGTATCGTTCCAAGTAAGGCAGACCAGAACCATCCGATGCCGCTCTGGTCCTTAGACATGGTAAAATATACGGGGTAGACGCTCCATGCCCTCCCAGCACTTGATGATGGCGGCGGTGTTGCTTCTGGCGTTCCATCTTTAGAGGAGGAGAAGGAGATTGCCGGCTTGATGATTTGGAAACGGTCTCTTCTAGTGCTCCGCTGTGATCAGCGTCACGATGTCCCCCCAGCACCTAATCTGCCTTGACGGCGGCGGTGGATCTTCGGGCTCTGAGCGCAATGAGGAAGAAGTGCCCGGCGAGAGCAAGCGGCAAGCGGATGGCGGGCTTTGTGATGGGCATGCGATGGATCCCATTGCTCCTCCAACAACAGCCTCGACAGCAGTCCAAAGCCTGCCGACACTGAGGGGGCTTGAAATCGATAGTTTGCCGAGGTGACCTCAGTGCTCACCTTCTTGGCGAGGGAACTACCTACTTCAGTCTTAGACGTGCTGGCGCTTGGCGTCGGATGCCTCTCAAGCGTGCCCTGCCAAGGAAACCCACCCCAACTAGAGGAGGGTCAAGACCTTCTAATAATGTGTTCAGGAGGTGGCGAGATTTTTCTTTCTTGGGACAGCCCAGTAACGTGACAGCAATAATCCTTCAGGCCCCATCAGGAAGAAAAGGTCGAGGGAGGGCGCGAGGGTGTGAACTATGTCGCCCGCTGTCGAATTCCCGTCAGTCTTCTGGCTTTCGGACACCCACTGCCAATCGAGTCCGGACAGCACCATCGGACCATTTCCCTTCGCCTCTTCTGCTCGCTGTTTTCGTCGCCATCGTCCATACCGAAACTCTTGATCGACCTGCCTTCTCCCTTCCTCCTACCGTTGACCTCTCCTCTCCAACGTTGTGGTCCAGACAGCACACGCCACCTCCCGCTCGTGCGGACGTGCATCCGCAAAATAGTCGAAAAGCGCGTTCCTACGTAACCAAACCCGCTTCCGCCATCGAAGTCGTACTATTTCCCTCTTACTCGCTAAACCCCACAAAGTCTTTCACCCAGCCATCCGCCCTCCAGGTGCTATAACAGATGCTGTCCGCTCAGTCCAGCGCCAAAGCGTCCTCCGCGACGACGACGACGACAACCCATCCCCAACACCAACACCTCAAAATCCAGACAGAATCCAAACACGATATCGCATACCTCCGTGCCCTGCTTGCCCAGCATGCGCTAACCGCTGTTGACTCGCACTCAAACCCGCAACCGAAATCGAAACCGCAGAGTGGATCCAACGCTGGTGCCACGCCCGCGCCGAATCGCCCCCAAAGGACAAGTCATACTACGGCCGCACCGCTCACACCCGCCCAAATAGCAACCCTCGAAACACATATAACCCACTGGCTCAACACAACATTTGCCCTTGCATCACACTCGATTCTCATCAATGGGATCTCCTACGCCGACGCGCACGCGCCGCTTGTGCCGGAGTACGAGGCTGTCGATGAAAGGTTGAAAGCAAAGTGTGAGGCGGCGGAAGCGCGGGTGAGGGATGTGACGGCACGGGTTGCGAGGTTGAGGAGGGAGGTGCCGGGGCGGGTTGGAAGGATTGTGGAGGGGTTCTTTGCGGGTGGTGATGGGTTTTCGGAGGAGGTGGTGGAGGGTGATGAGGGTGTGCAAGACAAAATGGATGTGGACATGGCGGAGGACGAAATAGAAGCACACCCACTCCACCAAACCCAACTCCTGCCCCATTTCAAGACTATGCTGCCCCGCACTCTCACCATGCACCCGCAGCTCGCTCGTGACTTACCGGCGCTCACCGCCAAATTGGCCCGTGCGCAAACTGTGTTGAACGATCTCGCTGCGGCTTCCAATGCTATCAACAACAGCAATACGAGCGGCAGCAATGGCAATAGCAACTCCAATACCCCGCATTCATCGCCGCCGCCTACCCGCCCTGCATCTAGGGTTCCTGATGACACGACGAAAACGAACACGCTGACGCCACGTACGGCGCGTACGGGATTGTTGGAGGTGTTGAAGTGAAGGAAATTACAATGTCTGGTGATGGGATGAGGATTGGGTGTAGAGAGGAGAGGTTGGCGGTTGGTTATGGGAGAGAGCGAAGACGCGGAGATGGAAGAGATGTTGGTCCATGATTGGGCCAGTGGACGCTTCAGGGGCTTTTCTTTAATACCCAGTTTTGTAATGTGCGGGGGGCGTCGTGGGTATGTCATGTGTTCAATAGAAAAGTATCTGGCCGAAATCGCCGCTTTGCGTTCCTTTTGATTCATTCCTTTTGCTCCCGACACACATCGACACCCGAACGTTTGCACATTCTCGAGAACACAAAACTCTGAAAAATTGAGCCCCCGATTCGATCGCAGCTAAAAAGCTACCGAAGTTCACATGTATCTACGTAGCTGCTGTCACCGCTCCGCTTGATGATAGTTACTTTCCGCAAGCGGAGGGTGTCTATATGTGCGCACGTCGTCATACGAAAGCGGATACTGACAGGGGAAACCAACGTATGCCTCCATCAGTGGATCTCACTTGCGATGCAGAAATATATCAGCGCACAACCCCCTCCCCTCGCTCGAACATCACCACCAGTGTAAATGGCGACGATTCCGATAGGCTGGGGTAACGTTCGAGGACGTTTCCCAAAACAAAAACCGGGCCTCAATCAATCGACGATGTGACACTGCAGACGCCCCCGAAGCCGTCGATGGGCATGAGAATGAATCTCGCGGGTTGGAAGGGATATTACTTCCCTCCTCGTTTACGACGACCAATCTATTCATTTCATTATGCAAACCTGCGGCCAAAGACATGAACGCGTGAGGTAAACGCGTAAGGATTGCCGGATGGGGGGGAGGGGGGGGGGGGTGGGTGGGGGAAGTCGAAACATATACGCCAAGGAGACCAGTAAAGCAACAGCAACGCATATATTGGGAGAAGGCGTGCGCTTCTACTGTATGTACAGGCCTAATGTTCCGTTCTACCCTAAAATGTACAATCGAAGAGTGGGGGGGCCACCGTTGCAGCGTGGTGATTGATATTGTTCGTATCCCCCATGGTTTGCCGTATCTCCCTACATTTCTATACTATCCCACAGAGTGCGGCATTGTAATCCGCACCTCCACCAAAGGCGACGGCTTCCTTCCCTCTGCTCTGCTCTGCTCTACCTCCGCGGCTCACATCGCCTTTATACGCTCGCCGCGCACCACCGCGCGCCTCCTCCGCTCATCCAAACTCATAGCCTTCCTCATCTCCATCGCGATCGCAAACGTCAACGCAACCACCACCCCATTCCCAATCTGCCTCGCCTGCTCCGCCGCCGTTCCAAACAGGATCCAGTTCAGCGGTAAACCCTGCAGCAGCATCTTCTCCAGGAGATTCAGCTTGCGGTTGAACAGCGGGTGCGCGTCGCCTTTTCGGATGTCGCAGGTGATCGTGCCGAAGGTTTGCCCCGCCTCGGCCCACCGGGGGCGTTTGCACGGGTCGAAATACTCGTTGGCGGGGATGAGACCGGCGCGTTGGAGGTCGTAGAAGGATTCGCCATGCTTGAGTAATGGGATCCATCGTTTGACCTTTTCGGAGAGGGGGGTCATGGCGACGGAGGGGTCCTCGAACTCGTTGTCGGCGATATTCGCTAGCGCGTCTTTGGGCGCGGGCGCTGCAAAGAGGGCCGAGGTGGCGTTTTTGTATTGATGCGTTGGGATGGGGGCTGCGGGGAGCGTGCAGCACGACGGGGCGTAGACGAGGAAGAGCCGATTTCGATCCTGAGGGACGCCAAACGCCGCGCTATTGCATTTGAATTTGCGCACTTGGTATTTCGAGAGGAGCAAGAAGGCCTGGTATGCGGCGAACGTTCGGGGCTGCTTGTGTTCGAGCTCGGGCACGTTCTCCAGCATCCCGTAGTGCGCAGGGAACGCTTCCAGGATCTTGAGGGAGATGTCCTGCATCAACGAAGTTCGGTCGAATTCGGATTTTTCGCAGTCGGGGTTCCGGTTGAGGTTGCTGTTGTGCGTACAGGGGAATGTCGTGGTGGCTACGCCGATCTGCGAGGGCAAACGAATCTTCTTCAGGTGGATGTCCCGGAGAACTTCGGAAAAGTCGCAACCGCCGTAGGGCTTCTCCTCGGTCGTCGAGTCTCGCGCGTGCAGGACCTCCACGCCGCCGGGAAGTTTGGAGTTTGCGACGTTCGCCTTCAATGCGTAGGGGTCGTTCTCCACAACCCACTTCTTCGTGAAGCCCGCGGATTCAAATCCACACCCGGCGACCCCCGCACCCGCCCACAGCTCGCACATATCTTCATCCGTTCTCGCGATTGGATACTGCTGCTCAAATTGCGGGTACTTTCTCGCAATGTCGTCGTCGGGGTGAACATGTGCCAGGCCTCCTTGCGAGGTCAAGTAGAAGCGGAAAAAGTGCACATAGCGTGGATGCGCGCCGTTCTTGTACTCCTTGAGGTGTGCCGGGACGCCATCCTCGCTGTCGTTGTACTGCATTACAACCGTCCTCAGATCATAGGGGTCGTCGACTGTGGCGCTATACGGAGCCGGTTCCAGCACCCACTCGTTCTCGAACACATCCGAAGGCTTCAGATCTTCTTTGCCGTGGCATTTGCACTTGAATTTGCGTCGTGGCCGCCGGCGGAGGTGATCTCTCAGTGGCGAGAACTTGTATCCGTGTACTGTGTGTCCCTCAATCTCGGTTACATGCATGAGCGTCGGGCGTTCGTCGCCGTCATGGATGATCATGGTGGCTGGGAGCTCGGGGAGTTCGCGGCGGAAGACTTCTTTCTCTTTGTGGTGGTAGTTAACGTATGCATGTTCGTCCTCAATGTACCGGTGCCGCACCCAGATTTGATCGTAGTCGTCCGGACATCTCTCCGGTAAACGGTGAACCCATGCCTTCTTGATGATGGTGTCGATGGGAATGAGCTCTCCATCAGGGTAGCCGTCGAACTTGTCCGTAGCAAAGTACCAGCGGTGGTCGCTGAACGTCTTTTTGCAAGCATCCTCATCGATGTAGTCGAAGCGTTGACGAACAGGATCGTCGGAGTCGTCGTCTTCGTTGTGTGCGGGCCCTGCAAACAAGGTCTTTCCGATGCTTGTTTCGCCAAATGGTATGAATCGATTCAGCACAACGCAAGGACGGCCTGGTGCGCCTTCGAAGAACTTATCGATGACTCCGTATTCGAGTCCTCGTTGCGGATGGCAGAGAACGACATGATCCCCTCGTTCATAAGGCTCTTTACGATGATGGTGCTCAACGAGGATTTTGGTGAAGTAGTCGACGCCTCCAACAGTCTCGAGCTCCCCTTGCCTCCAATAGGCCCCGCGCAATCGTCTGGAAGGGAACGACAATGGTTGTCGTGTTGGGATCTTTAGTAAGCGGCGATCAGGACTCGCAAGTTCCTCCCAATCCAACCCGCCAAGCTTGTCATACGCATTAAACACCCAGGCGACGGTCGGATCCAACACAACATGTTTGATCTCCAGCGGCTCCTTCTCCTTCCGCATCGCGGCGCTGAATATGTCGGCAAAGCGGAGTTTCGCATGGGGTTTGTCGATGTTCCAGTAGTGATCCGAAAAAAATCTGATCTCCCTGTACTTGTCTCCAAGTCGTTCTTTTGCAAGCCGATGGATAACTTCTCGTTGACTGATAACGAACAGAAGCGGTGTGGGGCAGTTCAAGCGTTCGAGTTTCTTGCGGACGATCGGCTTGTCGCACCACCAATTGAGGACAAAGCAGAACCGTTTTTCTGGGTGGCATCCTGCCATGTGGATGAGTTTCAGAGCGACCTCTTCGATGAGCCGAGCCTTGTAAGGCTTGCGCTCGGGTCTCCCGGCTGGGTGGCGCCGTGGTTGTGTTTGGCGGATGGGGGCCATTGCGTGTGGAGGGTGCCATTGCGCGTGGAGATGTCCGAAGGGACTGCTCTATGTGCGCTTTTTTGTGGGGGTGGTCAAGGCAACGCGCGGCGACTGCGACGACCGACGCCTGCACTTATGGTCGCGGTGCAAGAAGCGTGCGTCCACGTGACGCTGCCGTAGTTTATTGTTTCTCGTCCCATGCGTCCCACCGCTTGTCCTGACGGTAGAGAGGGGAGAGGGGAGCGTGTTGTCCGAAAGGGGCGGGCGGACACGCGGCTCTCAGTGGCCATTCGCCCCGGATCAGACAGCGACCCGTTCAACCCCCCCAATCAGTATTCTCCATCTGCTTGTGATCTCACCCCACAACAGCATATCGCCTGCCGTACATATCTAAAACATCACGTAAAAGGTTTCACTCGTCGAGTACCTTACCTCGTGCGTTTGCCCAAGCCGAGGATCTCTCAACCCTTTGCGGATTAAGCACTGCATCCCACTTCACACCCTCACCTCACACCCCGCCCAAGATGATGACCACAGCCTCCCAAGCGGTCCCTCACTCCTCCTCCCACACAACCCAAACTGTCCCTCCCCCAGCCCTCACCACCGTCCTCGACCTCTGGAAAGCTCACAAGGCCTCTCTCACGCACACCATCCCCTCCGCAGCCGCCGCGCTGGTCCCCATCCATTTCGCCCACGACGCGTCGGTCGTCTGCGTCCCTACCGCAGCGGGCGGCGAAGAGATCAAGGAGATTGAGACGTTTATCAGGACCCTTGTTGAGCAGCAGAATGCGGGTAATGCGGTTATGGAGGAGAAAGTTTTGAGCAGGATTGTGGATGTGGATGAGGGGAGGGCGTCCATTGCCGAAGAGAGCGTAGTGACGATTGTGCATGATGCGGTTGTGGATTGGCTTTTGCCCGATGTGAAGCCGACTAGAAGGCGGGTTGCTATTCCTATGGTATGTGCTGTGTTTCTCTCCTTTTTGGTCATTGCAAGTCAAATCTTTTATTCGCCATACATGCTAACCTTCTATGCACCCATCCAGACCACGTTCGTAACCTTCACCGCCGAGCCCAAGATCCAGACCAAGCGCGTGTACTGGGACCAAGGCAGCGTGATGAAGCAGATCGGCCTGCTGCCCAACTCGGTCTACTGCAAAGCAAACACCACCGAGACTACTCTTCCTGTATTGGGACCCAAGATCGTCGACAGGCTGCTCTTGGACGCTGAGCATGCCACTGCCAATCTGATCCTGAAGGAAAGGAGATTGGAGAGTGGGGTTGCTGGTATTGTTTCTGGAAAGGTATGGTGTCTGAAGCTGTCGTGCGAGGTTTAAGCCGTCCGGATATAGGTGCTCATCAACATACATTACCCGAATGTTACAGGAACCTCTCCTCGTCAAAGCCCAAGCGCATGAACCCGCACACGGGATCATCCCCCAACACGAAGACGACGTCGACACCGATACGCTCCGTCTCGCCCAAATCAAGCGCCAAAACCGCCTCTCGGCCTCGTTCGCCCTGCCCGTTGAGGAAAACAACATTGTGCCCTCCTCCGCGCCCCTCCCGCAACAAGCTGCCCGTCCGTCGCGCGAGCAAACCACCAACTTCCTCACTGATGACGCGCCTAGGGAAACACAGCGCTCGTCGACTAGGATTCATCACGAACAGGCCAACAGGACCTCCAACATCTTTGGTGACGACCCCGTGCCGCTTCGTACGTCCGTTCCCATCGACGCCAGACGGTTCAAGTCCAGCTTTTCGTTTGGAAACGAGGGTGAGGGTGAAGCCGCGCCCGCGCATAACGGTGAAAGACGTCACTTAAGCCGGCCCAACACCGCTGCCGCAGGCAACGATAGTCGAGTTGACCAGGCGGCTAAGCACCTGACCCGCCGCGACCCCAACTGGTCATCTGCCGACGGCCCCACTGTCCGAGAAACCACCGACAACGCCTCCATTTCTGGCAAAAAGACCTTTGGCAACAAGCACAGCGCGGACCATTTCATCGACACGGCCGTCTCCTCCACCTCCTCCTCCAGCAGCGTCAACGGCGACGACCCCTCTGTGCTCGCCGCCGGCAAAAAGCATTTCGGACCCGCTGACCAAACCTCCCATTTCGCCCTCGGCCTCACCCCCCTCACGCACTCGGAGCTGCAGCGCCCTCATATCGGAGGCAAGAAACATTCCCAGCGCGCCAACGACGACAATGACATCTTTGGACACCATGACGCGGACTTGCACACTCATCGTAGGCATTACGCGCCTGGCGGCAGTGAGCGCGTGGCCTTGGCGGCCGCGGCGGAGGCAAGGGATGGGGAAGGGTTTGAAGGGTTTGGACATGGGTTTGGAGGCAAGCAGGAACGGCCGAGGACGGCGAGACGTGATCCGAATGCAAGAAGTGTGGAGAGTGAGGTGGTTAAGCCTTCTAGCAGGTATGTGGTTGTGGCTGGGCCGCCTCTTCATATCCCCTTTATCGTGCTTACCTTCCCGATTTTAACAGAGTCCTGCGTCCACCCGGAGGCGGCCAGTCCTTCACCTTCGGATAACGAACAGAAGCATATGTTTTCGCTTATATGTATTCCGCGGAGGACACTATAAGATTGATGTGAATATGAGTATGGACTATTTACCGAGGAATTATGGGGGATGTGATGGGATGAGCGGTTCTATTTGGTTAATGGACTTGGGGGCTGAGAGCTTCTGTAAATGTACTTTCTCCTTATGTGAATTGGATCTATGTGATTGATTTGTTTGCTGTCTGGTGTGGGGACGCTGGGACGAGCTGGGACGTAAGAAGCGTAGTTGAGATGAAGTGTGGCACGAAATCCTCCAATCATCTGACATTTGCATCCCCACGGGAAGGGCAACTCGAGCACAACAACCTCGAGAGACAACAATTGTAAGCAGAGTGCCGTGCAGCGTAAGGCGCAAGGGAAACACTTCACCTCAAAGAAAAGACGACGAACCTCGCCACAGAAGCCATCCTGACAACAGAGCGATTCTACCCTCCGCCGACGTTACCTATTGTCCTACCACGTCTGTAGGAAAGACATCTTTTTCTGCCGACTGCAGTATCGAATTGCTTACGCATCCTAGGGTTCCAAGACGGAATTGGGCGAAGTGCTCAAGCGGAAGATGCTTCAACTACTTCCAGATGAGGTGCTCACCGAAATTTGGAAGCTTCTTGCTCTCGGGCGTGGAACAAGCAATCGGCTATAGTCGGCTGAGATCCCATCCCATTGTACTCCTGTTGTTTGTCGTCCCTTGCCAGAGCTGCGTGGGAATTTCCGTATGCGGATTCAACGGCTCTACATGGACTGAAGACTCTTCCGCGTCCAAAAAAGGAAGCTTGAGTGTTTGACCAGAGGGGATGCGTCCGTGGAGGTAGCTTGGTGCAGTTGCAGATTTCAACGGCTCTGAATGGGATGTTGCAGATGTCGTTGTCCTGTCTGCTGCAAATATTGAGAAGAGGCCGACGCCGGGATGTTGCAATATGGGGAAGCGCTCCTCTTTGAACTTGCTAGCGCCGCTGAGACTACGACAGCTGGAAGCAGTCCCCACCAGCAACCACTAGCTAAAAGGCCCCAGACGGGGAGTGTGACCCGTCTCATTCTTTACACGACGAGAGTCGGGAGAAGCGACGCTGGCAAGGGAGCGGGAGGCTGGCTTTCAACGCAAACTAAGCGGCGGGATTGAGAAGAAACGCGCTGTCAAACGCCGTCAGTCGGCGGTTAGGGTTGCGCTTCCTCTCTTACCTCACTCCTCTCGCTTGGCCTCTTGAACCTTCCCAAAGGTTTCTGTTCCCAGCGATGCCGTAGCGCGTCCTCAAGAATATGCCCAAGACGAACAGCAGGGCGATTGCGCGAGCCGGCCGGCGCGTTAGGAGGGCCATCAGCCAGGCGGCGGGGTTGTGTGCAAAAGTCATGTTTGTTGGTTCTGCTTGAATCTTGAGAAGGGCGCCAACAAGCTCTTGAGTGAGCTCTTGAAATTGAGTTACTGTGAGAGAAGCATGCACCCACGTGACCCTGCTGTAGTTTATTGTTTTCTTCCCTTCCTACATGTCGGAGTCCGTTGTATGTAGTAGCTTTCTCCTTCCTCTTTAGTCTTCATACAGGTGATAAACGTTGTGAGAATAGACTCTCCCGCCCGCGGCCCCAAGTCTTTGGTTTCTCCCATTCCTCGCCCCTCCGTCTGTCCCATCATCTGTCTCTCGACCTTGCTTGCTCAGCCTTCTCTACTACTCCTCCTTTCGTGCCCGAGTCCAAAATGGCCCCTCCTGTTCCTCGCGTGAAAAGCGCTGCCATATACGTCCTCACCGACTCGTCTTCTACATACGTCGCCGTCCCTGCGTCCGCCTCGGGCCGCCGCGCCGACGAGCTTGGAATATTCCTCGAGATTATCTCAGGGGGTGCCATTCACCTGTCCTCGGACATTTTCCTCACACTGAAACGCACCGGTGAAGTGGTTGCAGCACTTACCAGCGATGCCATTGTCTATGGAGGCGTGTACACTCTCACCGCAACCTCGCCGGTTCACTTCGTCTACCCTTCCGAAACGCCCCGCTTGTTTCCGCCGAGTCGAAAGGGTACGCCCACCGCCTCTCTCACAACATCGCGCCCAGGCTCACCCCGCGACACGTTGCTCGTCAACGCACAGGACGTACAGTATGTGAACATAAACCTAGATACACCAGTGATTGAGTCAGTGTCCGTGCGCAACTGCAGCGGCTGGGGCAAGGGGCTGGCCAAGCTCGGACGCGTGTATCCAGCTTTATGTTCACATACTGTACTGAACCGTGATATCCGTTCTCGCGAGAATATCATACAGCGTGACCGCTACTGCGTAGTCACCGGAACCACCAACCTGAATTCACTCCGGGGCTGTCACATTATCCCTTTCGCATGGAAGAAAAATCAGGTCGTCGGTTCCCTTCCCCCAGCCGTAAGGGATCACATATTGGAAAACCTTGGCGCAGCCGGCATCGACGACGTGAGGAATGGATTCTTGGCTACCCGTGACTTGCACGACGCCTTTGACCGTGGAGAGTGGGCAGTGGCAAACTTAGATGGCCGCCCCTGTTTTTTTGGCATCTCGCCTGAATACCACGCTTCGGACCACCATAGACAGCCATTGCGCCTTCCCGACGGCGCGTTTCCGGACGGCGAGCCACTGGTGGACTACTTTCCGGACCCGATACTCTGGCAGCACCATTTCCAATGTGCAGTCTTCCGCCACATGCGTGGCGGCGGGGAGATAGATGATGACCAACGTGACCCAGACGTGGATCCTGATGAACTGCGTCAAACCGTGCTGGATATGGAGGCGGAGCTCGAGAGCATCGATGCAGAGTTGGGCCATCTAGAAGGTAACACCAAAGTTTCACAAATCTTACTTCTTCAACATTATCATTTTTCATGCGCTGACATTTGCCCCGCCAATTTTCGCAGAGGTCGGGTTGGGGGAGGCGGTGAGGAAACTTCGTGCGGATGTGGCCAAAGAGTACTATGGTCGAGTGGACACCTATGGGGTACCTGCAAACATTCCCGCCGCTTATCTTTAGGGCGGCGCCTAGACGGCACACTGGATTTCGTTAATCGCACACCGGAAGTCGTTAATCGCACACCGGATTTTGTTGGACACACATGGGGCCGTGACTTTATAATTCCACTTATGAATCTATTGCAATTTTTTGATTGGCTGTGCTTCCCCAAACCAACCAGTCGGCCGCAAAGCGTAATTCTATTAATTTTACAGTAATAGAACATTGTCCATTCTCTCTCCCCTATAGCTGCAAACATAAAGTAGAGCCAATAAGAGGTAAACAGAAAGAGCATCAGATGCAATGGATTCCATCCTTTGTGGAGTCTCAGCTCTCGGTCGGTCCGTCATAAACAGCCTATTGACTGCTATTGTTAAAAGGGCTACTGTCAATAGGGCGAACTAGATCTTAGAGGGACGAGCGTGAGATCCGAAGAGGCTGGTATCATTGAAAAACACAGTGGGTTGATGCCGCTGTTGTATGAAGAAACGCTTCATCCGGCCAGCGATGAGGGAGGGCTTGGACGCATTCGACACTTTCGGTCGCTGAACGCTTATGACCTTTGGGCACCCAATGCGATGACACCCCGGTTGGCGACGCACCGGAACCAAAGGCAAGACTCAAGAGGCAGGCCGGCCAGTCACAATGTGCTCGGCTGACGGTTGTCCAGCGGCCTCTACATAGATCTACTTAGGCATAGCTAGTACATAGCTCCCTGATTTGAGAACGTCCAAAGCCGTCCCGTCCCCTTCGTTGGCTGTATTGTTACATACGCTCAGTCAGTCGCACGGGATGATCCACGTCCAAAACAAACATCAATCATCATCATCATCAACTTGTTGAATTGAATCATGAAAGCCCACGCGCGTGGTTGGAGGTGCGCCACGCTTCTCTCGTATGATTCGGATTCGCAACATCTGAGCATCTAAACTAGCCCATTCCTCCTTTACCAACGTTTCCAGCTTGTTGAGGGTTTGTGGGCGCCGTGCTTGCACCCGACGCTTGAGAATGGCCCAAAGATTCTCGATCGGGTTCAAATCTGGGCTTTTTGCAGGCCACGGCATGACAGGGATGAGCCATTCCACAAAAAATTCCTTTGATTTGCGTGAGGTATGAACCGGTGAGTTGTCTTGTTGAAAAATCCAGGCCTCATCTTGGGGATTGTCCTGCACAATCCAGGGAATGAAGTGCTGCTGAAGGATCCCACAAAAAATGTCGGAATCCATTGTACCGCGGAGAGCAGCGAGGGGGCCAGAATTGTCACCTAAAAAGCAGCCCCAAAACATGATGGATCTGCCACGGGGTCCGACCGCTTCTCTTGAAGGCAATCTGGGTGCAGACGCTCCCTGTCGTGCCTCCAGACGAGGACTCGGCCCTCTTTCCCCAACTCCCAAGAGGTTTCGTTAGTCCACACAATGTGAGACCACTCTGCAGCAGTCCACGCCTGATACTCCCTAGCAAAGTCAACCCGTGCCTGGATGTGTTGGGGCAGGAGACGAGGCTTTTTGACTGCCCAGACCCACCGAAGACCCAGAACATCCAAACATCGCTGAATGGTACGCTTGGAGACAGGATCGGAGCGCCCAGCATTGAGCTGTTGGGTCACATCGGGCAAAGGAGTGCGCCGCTCCTCAGCTGTGCGAGTGGTGAGCCGGAGCAAATAATGGGAGTCGTTCTCAGAGAGCTTGGGAGGGCGGCCGGAGCGCGGACGGGCCTCGTAGGAGCCAGTTTCGGTGAATTGCTTGACAATGCGGGAGACGGTCGCAATGGAGACGTTCTCAAGTTCTGCTATGTCCTTGAAAGGCGCGATGGTGAGCACTGATGGCAGTCCTTTTGTCTTTGGGGGTATGCTGAGGCATGGTAAAAGTTTGGGGGCAAACGACGGGTGGCCAGGGCATGGCTTTTAAGTTGGGCGAAGAATGGGGCGTGACGCGTTTGCAGAACTTTTGTCACCCCCTCAACCATTTCGGGGGCTTTTTCGAACAAGCAATCGTGCTGCCTAACATACTGCACAATTCCTCAGATACTTGTAGTCCCAGTGTCCTACTCTTTTCTCTCGTCAGGTCTTGAGCGGCCGTATTTTTTGTTTGCGTCCGGCCTCAGCGGTTGTCCTTCGCCTGCGCCGTCACAGGATGTCCGCCGAAAGCGGAGATCCTCCAGAAGTAACACTGCACCTCAACGATATCGACGACTTGAACTCCCAAGGAGATGTGCAGGTGGACCCGCTGACGGGAAAGCCGCTGCCAAACGTCCCCGTCCAAAATCGTGTGTCAACGATGATGACGATGAAAATGGAGGTTAGAGAACACCCACCACATGCCACCAGCACCGGCCAATCTCCACAACCACCGCGTGCAGAACAACAGCAGATACCTCCTCATTCCCACCTACCCCACTCTCCCCCCATGCGAACCTCCTCCACCCTCTCCGCCGTCTCCACGACCCCAGACGTCGACACCGAGCTTAGCACCCACTACGTCCTGAAAGCACTCCGCGACAAAACAGAAGTAACCGCAGACTTCCTACCACTCCTCGCATCCGGAAAAGCCTGCCTCTTCTTGCCTCTCGCGGCGGCTCTCAGTAGCATCAGCGAGAGTGGTCTTTCGGTCGTATTTTTCGAACATCATGTGTTTGTCAACCGCCCGGATTATCCAAATCAGCTCCTGTCGCTAGGTGGGATTCGAGGTAAAGATCATGGCGCTGTGCAGATGTGATCGATGGCCCTCTTTTTAACCTGGCGTAGCGCTTATGAAGGGGTCTAGGTTGATCATCATTGGTGACAGGCCTACGGACGAGGAGTTGCGGCGCAAGACGGTGGGAGGAGGGAACGTGTCCGTTTCCGTGTGGGGTAAGCGTGACATGTCGCTCAGTTCCAGATGTGTGAAAGTCCTTGTAATGATCTTTGGATCTAGACACATTCGATGTAGAAGCAACGACAGTCGACGACTTTCCGTCCATCGAGCTTTTATCCGACATTGGCGACGCATACCCATTAGACGACCATACCTCCATCAAAGTGATCCTCATGAAACGGCCCATCCTCAACGACGACCTTCAAAATCGAGGGTCAGGGAGCCAACGACGACGGAACCAGCAACACCCGCACCGACGACCGCCCCTCCAATCAACGCCCTCCTACAACACCACCCTCCTCACCCTCCCCTCCCTCAGCTTCGACCTTACAACCGTACCCTCCAACATCCTCAACACCCTTCCCAATCTCCCGAATCTCCCCAACCTCCCCAACCTCTTCACCACCAAACCCCCCACCTCGACTGTGTCACTCACATCCATCCCCCATCTGTCCACCGATCCCACCCACCACCTCCTCCTCCAATCCTCCACCGACCCGCGTTTCGCCCGCGTCGTCGAGGAAATCGACCGATACCTCGCCATCGACGTCAAACGCGCCATAACGGCCACCACCCCGTTCTCGTCCGACCAACTAGCCGCCCAACACGCCGCATTTTTGAACCGGATGCGCGCACTGTGTAGCGCCTCGCTACCCACCCTCTTTTTCCCGACATCCCCAACGGATACATCACCCACAGAAACCCTCGTCCGCGCCATCGACACCTACACCCTCACCCTCGCCCACGCGCCCCTCTACGCCTCCGTCCTCGCCGAGGAACAAACCAACGATCTGCGCTCACACCGCAAAATGGCCTTCCTGGCCGTCAGCGGCTTCGGGCTGCCGCATCTGGGTCTCCCCGACGACACCATCGACCGCGCGGCGTTGCGAGTCACGATACGCAGGGCGGGCGTCGAGCTCCTGACCGCCGAGCGGGCCGTGACCCCCCGCGAAAAGCTGGACGCCTTCGTGAGAGCCATCCAGGTCGTAGCGGACCGGCTGACGGCGTGCTTCAAACCCCGGGAGGAGTCGACCCGCGGAGGCGGCGCGGATATGCTCCTCCCCCTCCTCATCTACATCGTCGTGAAAACCAACCCGCCGCGCCTGCCCAGCACGCTTAAATACATCCAGCGCTTCTGGTTCGCCCACAGGCCGCAGGGCCACTGGGGGTACTGTGTTACGACCATGGTACGTGAGTGTGCTTTTCTCATTGCATGCATTACAGAACGGCGGAGTTGGCTGATGGCCTTTTTGGGGATGTGGATGTGGGGGTGATTTGTTTTTTGATTTTATTTTTTTTCCGCAGACGGCGGTGCACACGTTCTTGGACACAATCGACGTATCCTCCCTCGGGCTCGACTCGGATTCAGATTCAGATTCACTGGCGGTGGATGCGGCGACGGCGGCGTATGTCGCGTCCTTGCTCCCCACCGGCAGCGGCGCCAGCGAGGATGTGATTGTGTTGTCGAGTGGTGTGTTGGCGAGGGGGGTGCGGGATGATGCGGATGATGGTGGGGGAGGGAAGACGGCGGTGCGTGGTGGTGAGCCGACGGTGGACGAGACGTTGAGTCAGAGGATATATGGGCTGTGGCCATTCAGACGGGAGACCCCGGGCTCGAGGGGAGCACCGGCCGCGGTCACCCATACACCCGTGAGTTAATGACGAACAGAAGTAATGGAGATTGAGCGAAAGCAAGTAGATACAATGACGGTGGGGATAGCGCGGCTAGATAGGGGCAGTCTAGCTAGGATGGGTGGGTAAGCGGCGCTAGCCTACTGTACAGTGTACGCCCGTACACCCGCTGCGCTACGTTACAGAGCGCATGTCACGCACGCGTCGATGAATGTATCACAGCCGTCGAAATGATTGAACTAGCCTACAATGCGCGTCTTTTGGACCATTCAACACCCGGCCCATCAAATGCGTCAACGAACTCCTGCACTGCAAAACGTGCCTTCTCATTGCCCACCAGCCGCCGCCCTCCTCCTCTTCCCAGTAGCCTCCGCCAATCTCCTCAGCACCTTGACCGTATCCTCCCACCCAATACACGCATCCGTAATGCTAACCCCATACTTCAACCCCGCGGGCCCTTCCTTCGGCACCTTCTGAGCCCCCTCCCCGATATTACTCTCGACCATAACCCCGACAATGTCCCTCTCACCGCCCTCGAGTTGGGACGCGATGGATTCGGCGACGGCGGGTTGGTTGCGGTGGTCTTTGAGCGAGTTGCCGTGGGAGCAGTCGACCATGATGGAGGCGGGTTTGGCGGAGGTTGTGAGGGTGGTGCGGATGGTGTGGATGTGGGTGGGGGAAAAGTTGGGGCCGGATGTGCCGCCGCGGAGGATTATGTGGGTTGTTGGGTTGCCCTGCGGTGGGTGGGGACGGGGTTAGATGCGGGGTGGTGGTGATGGGGAGGTGGAACGGGTGTTTTTTTTTACCTTTGTTTTTGTGATGGCTGCGAGGCCTTGTTTGGTTACGCCGAGGAAGTGGTGGGGGTTTGCTGCGGACTACATGTACGTGAGAGAGTGGACATGTCGGTATCAGCAACAAAGTAACCCTCCCCAGATGAACCGAAGACATACCGTCATAGCATCAATAGCAACAGTGATCCCTCCATCCGTCCCATTCTTGAACCCAACGGGGAAACTGCATCCAGACGCCAGCTCGCGATGCAGCTGCGACTCGGTGGTACGTGCGCCGATCGCGCCCCATGTGAGGAGATCGCCGAGAAATTGCGGGGAGATGGTGTCGAGGAGCTCGCCGCCTACTGGGAGGCCTAGGTCGGACTACCGAAGGAGACATGGGGTTTAGGGTGATGTTTCCCCAATATGTATGAAAGCGGGGGGTTCTCTTACCAGAGTGCAAAGCAACCCACGAGCAATCCTTAAGCCCTTATTGATCTGGAACGACCCATCCATATCCGGGTCATTGATAAGCCCCTTCCACCCAACAGTCGTGCGCGGCTTTTCAAAGTAGGTGCGCATCACAATCAGCAAATCGTCCTGCAGCTCGTCCGCAAGCGGTTTCAACCTCTTGGCGTAGTCGATGGCGGCGTCGACGTCGTGGATGCTGCATGGGCCGACGACGACGAGGAGACGGTCGTCGTATTTACGGATGATGTCGGAGGCAGCTTTGCGGCCTTTGCGGATTGTTTCGATGGCTGTGGGGGTTAGGGGGTACTCCATTTGCAGGATTTGGGGTGGGACTGAATAAAAACGAGTATGAGCGACGGCGAATAGTGAGCGACAGCGAACTAGCAACTATCATCAACCATCATCATCCATCAGCCATCGATCATCATCCATCGACCATCAATCATCAACCATCAATCATCAACCATCAATCATCAACCATCACCGAGATGATTAAAGCTCGCGCAGCGGGGCTGCCTTGAACAGACCCAGATCGCTTCCTTCGGTCGCAGCTCGCTTCGCTCCTTGCAGTTCAACACCCACGCTCGCTTCGCTCGCGAACTCAAGCATCCCTGGGCCTTCGGCCCCATCCTCAAGCATTCCACTCGCTTTGCTCGCGCTCTGGTTCCACTCGCTTTGCTCGCGTTCTGGTTCCACACGCCACCGCTCGGGCCCCCCTCCTGGTTCCAATACATACGAAGCGGGTCATAACCAAGAACACGAGTGTCGTCGGTGTTGTCTGGTTGCGGGGTAGAAGCTCTAGGTTCCCCAAGACTGGCGAGGGACTTGTTGAGTAGGGAGGCGGACATCCTTGCGTTTGGGGGTGTGTTGCGGAGGGGATGGGGGTTTTCAGTGCGAGAGACGGATATGGACCGCAAGTACGAGGAAGGGGCGTGAGTGTAGATCTAGAGGGTATATATATGCTTTGGGGGCGGCGGTGGTTGCGGGGGGGCGACCAAGCGGAGAGCGAGAAAAGGGAGAAGGAGGAGGGGGAGAGAGCGGAGTGGGCGGTGACTCATGGCCCATGACTCATCATCTTCTGCTGCGCCACTTTGCTCCTTCAACCCACGCGCGGCTTCTCATCCCATCATGGAGCTTTTGCGTTCTCATCAGGGAGGGTATGCCTCTTTTGACTGACGGGGGCCTAAAATCGCATTGACAGATTATTGACAGCGCGTCTTTCACGTAAGCGGCGAAATCTCCCTTTCGGACAGCCCTGTCTTCTGGTCTTGGCAGCAGATCCGTGACCTCCTTTTCACTCACAGCCTCGTCTTCGCGGTCCCGAGTCTTATTACTTGTCCGTCTGCGCCAAGACATCTTCTGTCAATGGCTTAATCTGTAGAGAACATTCCTTTCCGACAGTATTTAAGCTTCCTCATTTAAGACCGGCATTCCTTTCGCAAACGCGAATCCCCTCTGTACAAGTGGATTTATTCCGTAATCCTTGACACGTCTGATCTTCACCTTTCCTCATACATTCTCGTAACACATAAACACCAATCCATGATTGCTCGGCCTACTTTCGCCGTCGGTCCGCGCCGGCTGGCTCTGCTGCTTTTTGCCCTCCTATATCTCGCAGCGCCAGCCGCTGCACAAAACTCGACGAGTGATAACAGTGAGTCTCATAATGCTCGAACGATGTAGAAAACTGTAAAGTTCAAGTCCCCCATCTACGTTCATTCCTCCAGTTCTGAATGGCTTCGGCCATGCGGGCGAACTCGTCGCCCAGCGCGCTGTCCTAGGCGCCATCACCATCGCTCTCGGCGTCTACCTCCTGCTTCTAGGCGAGCGGTTATGGAAACTCACCCTCTTCTGCGCCGGGTTCTTCATCACCGGTACGTCCCCCCACCCATCCCATCACTCCCCACCCATCCCATTCAAACCCCTCCCACAGCCCTCGCTGGCTACCTCATCCTCGTCAACGTCGAGCCCTCCAGCGGCTACCCCAACCACTCCACCACCATCCTCCTCGGGTCCCTCGCCTGCGGCGTCGTCGGCGGCGGCCTCGCCATCTGTCTCTGGCGTCTCGGCATCGTCTTCCTCGGCGCCGGCGCTGGCTTCCTATTCGGGATGTTCCTCCTCTCCTGGCAAAGCGGGGGCATCATCGACTCATCAAATGGTCGTATCATCCTTTTGGCCATCACCACCGGCCTCGGGTTGTTTGCGGCGGGCTTCTTGCAGAAACGGGCATTGATTGTTGCGACGAGTATCGCGGGGGCTTATAGTTTGATGTTTGGCATTGACTGTTTTGTGAGGACGGGGCTTGTGGAGAGTTTTGGCGCGTTTCTGGTCAAGCCGGAGAATTATAGTCATACGAGTTTCGTGTGAGTATTCGATTTGATGCTCGACGTTTTCATCGCTTTTGCACTGACCGCTCGCTGTTTTCATCCGTTCAGATTGACTTGGCAAGTAGGCCTCATGCTCGGCTCGATGGTGCTCATCGCCTTCATCGGCACGGTAATACAATGGAAGTTCACCAAAAGCAGAGGATGGTGAACGGACAATGTTTCGTCTGGTGGGGGAATAACCCTCCCACCGCTCACTACCCTCGTAACAATCGCACACGTCTTCAGAACATGCTTTCAGAACAGAACCCGTATCATCACCAACTTCACCCCAATCTCTTACAGTAATGCATCGCATCACACGGCAGGCTTTTTTCAAAGCAGCGCCACTCAGTACTTTCACTTCAACAATCTACCTCATATTTCCTCTTCAGTGCTGAAATCAGACCATTATCTCATTCGAAGTCCATAAGAAAAACGTTTATCGGAACATTGGCTATACGGGGTTTAATGTGTCTTGCGCACGAAAGGGACGGGTGGGCGGGTTTGTAAATGCTGGGAGGACATTGGGTAGTATCCGTTGGATGAAGATGGAGGAAGACGTCCGTGCTGTTATGCCGTTATACCCTGAGCCTGCGTGGTGGTCTGCAGCTGGTCGGTTGAAGGCAGTTTGGGGAGCTGTGGTTGCGCGTTCGCGGTGGCTGCGTGGTCCTGTTGCTTACTGTACTCGTCGATCTGCAAAGCAAAGGTTTTCAGATCAGCAATCCACAACAGACAACAAGAACATATCTAAAATAACATACCTTCTCCAACAACGTCGTCGAATACCCCGGCGAATAATACCTCACAATCTCCTCCGGATAACACTGATTAATCGCTCTAATATACTCCCCCATCTTCGTCCCCGCCAACCCGTTCCCACTCCCCGCGGCCCCCTCCTTCATCGCCACCTGCTGCGCCAACGTCCCGGGCACCCCGACGCCCGTCCCACCCGCATAGATCCCCGCAATCTCCTGCACGCGCTGCAACCCGCCATTGATCACGAACGCGCGCCGCGCACCCACGTCGTGCGGCAGGATCTTGGCGAACTGCCCGACGACGTACTTGAGGATATTCGCCGGTGTGGTCTGGGGCTGCAGAAGCGGGTCGAGGGCTTCGATCGCGAGGGTTTTTTCGAGGATGCATTTGAGCGCGCGTTTGGTTTTGGTCTTGAGGTCGGCGCCTGCGGTTGTGGACGACGCGTCGTCCGAGGGGGAGGAGGTCGTGGTGAGGATGCGCAGGAGTTTGGAGAGGACGGCGTGGTCCGCGAGCGTTTTGGCGTGGTCGGGGGAGTGCCGGCCGATCTGGCCGAGGGACCAGGCGCATGCTGCCTGTTTTTCGTTTTGTTGGAGAGGGATACAGGGTTAAAAATCCGACGATGGGCTCGATGCTTTCTCCTCCAGTCCAGCATTCCTGTCCACACCAGCTCCATCCGCACGCAGAACAGGTTTTAATCCACATCATACCTTGATATGCTCATCCCCCTCAATCACCAACGCCTGCGTCAACGGCGGAACGCCCTTCGCAACAATCACCGCCAGCGCAAGCGTCTCGGAGAACGCAGCGACGTAGCCCAGCGTCATGATACCCGGCAAGCGAGCATTGCCGCGCGTCTCGTTGACATAGTCCACAACCGCCGCAATCCCTCCGGAGTTGACGATGAGTTGCGCGAGCTGGTGGGATGGTGGAAAATATCAAGTAAATGATGAGTTATAACAAAAAACAAACCCAGCAGAAAACACCATAAACCCCCGCAGACTCTCCCCTACCTCCGGGGTATGCTTCGCAATTTCGCACACCAGCGTCGCCGCATTCTTCTTGACATACCCATCCACATCCTTCAAGCAATCCAGCGCGCTCGGGAAGATCTCGCCGTCCACGACCGTCTCGGCCAGGTCCACCGTGTGCTTGGCGATCTGCGCCAGCGCGGAGCACACTTGGCGCCGGAGCTTGGCGTCGGGGTTGGCGAGGAGGGGCGCGACGATCGGGACCGTGTTGGCGTCGACGACGCATTGGGCGAGCTTGAAAGAGGTTAGAGAGCGAGTGGGGGGGTTCAATCAAGGTGCTTGTAAGAAAGCCCAAAGTGGGATGGGGAAGTGAACGCATACCTCCGGCGAATGCTTCGCGGTATCGCTCAATGCCGACGCCGCGATCCGTCGTAGCGAGAGTTCCGGCTCCTGCACGCACAGCACGAGCAACGGGATCGCTCCCGCGTCCACCACCGCCTGTGCCAATTCTGTTCACCACCATTTTCAAGACAATGTTCAGCGTTCAACTCGCCCAGCAACACAGATATTATCATCATACCTCCACTGTGACGAGCAATGTATCCCAGCGCCCAAGCAGCAGACTCCTTGACCCCCGGGTCAAACTCCTCAAGACAACTGATGAGCGCCGTCAACGCGCCCGAGTCGACGACGGATTGCGCGAGGTCTGGGGAGTGCTTGGCTACGGCACGGAGCACGAAGGCTGCGGCTTTTTTGTAGAAGCGCTGGGATGGGAGACGAAGGGGGATGTTTGTTAGCGGGTGTTGTTCCGAACGAGATGTTGCCTTTGAAACCCGTCCCAAGCGCTGGATAAATTCTGAAAGGGAGGTACCCGCATCCACGCCCCCCGCCCCCCGCCCCCCCACTCACATTCTGCTCACTCAACGAATAAACCAACTGCGGCAAGATATCCGAATCAACCACACTCTGCGCCATCTCCTCATTATAATTCGCCAATCTCCCCAACGCCAGCGCCGCAGCCTGCTGGATCGCCGGCACATTGTCCAGCAGCAACGGGCGCAGAAGTGACATCACACCCGCGCCTTGCAGAGCCTCGATGTTGGTTTCGCGGGAGGCTAGGTCCGCGACGGTTTGCACGAACATCAGTCGCTCTTTTTGGTACTTTTCGAACACGGCGAACACTGCCCGCGTGTTCGCGGCGGAGGGTGAGCTTGTCATGATGCCCGCGGTTTTCGGTGTTGTTTATTGTTGCGGGGACTATGCAGTCGTTTTGCGGATCGAAGACTGGTTGCGTTCAGAGATCCCGGTTCGTGTTGAATATTGGTGTGCTGATGTTCAGGCAGCACCGTTGCACGCAGCAGCAAGGGGCGAAATTGGGCAAAGTCCCGAATACACCGCTTCCTGCTGTGTATAAGCCGGGCTCTCGTCCAAGAATCACTTAACAGGCCTACTTTTCAAACAAGGCGACAACCTCAACCGTCAACGATATCTATCCACTTTGAGTGGCGGTCCATTTGGCGCCTCTAAAGAATATGATATACACACTGGCTCTCTATGCTTACGCGATATATGCCATGCTTAAAGACAAAAACTCCGGTCGAAACGTGGGGATCACTTTCGCATCAAGGCGACGGCAGACGGAAACGAAAACGGAAAAGAGACGCATGGTTAAGCTTGTCAGTTTCCGTCTGACGGGAAAACTGCTGTCGAAAGTTTGGGAGCATGCTTACGTCACGGGACGCGCTTGTTTCCGCGCCGTTCAATTCGGAAGCTGCATTTTGAAGGCAGCTGCTAGGAGGACCCTTGATCTGACCATACTTACTGCATATTTGTAAGGCGTATTGAGGGGTCATCGCAATTATTGAAACCACAAAATACTTCGTTTTGCTTTGAGACTGCCCACATCTAGTATCGCCGCTTTTACTTTGCCTGCTTCCGAGACCCCAACTGCAACCCTACTCACGGTCCCGGATGCGCGATACGTCGGCACTCCACAAGTCCCTCAACCAGAATACAGGAGCAGCAAGTAATGCAAAACAGACGGTAGCAGGCGGGCGTGAGGGCACGCCACAGCTCTCCGATGTGCCCGTCCACCTGCGTAGATCTGGCATGCTCAGCGAATATGCCGTCCGACCTGAGGAATTCATCGACGATGAGGAGCTCGACGCACCCCCACCTGCAGTCGAAAACGAAAGTGTAGTGTTTGGATTGCCGACTACCCGGTCATTTCAGAGGCCGCCTCGTGCTGCAGGGCGGTCTGCGGTGGCGAGAGATGGTTTGGCGAGAGGTGGGCTCGTCGGGGCTGCGGGGAAGCAGGACACCGCTGCAGGTGCTGCACAGGGTGGGGCTGATGTGCCTGTCTCGGGGGAATCAGCTCCTCCCACACAGCGCCGGTTCAAGCCATCGGACTATGCCAAAGCGATGCAGCCAAAGGTGATGCTGCCATTTCAGTCTCGGCCTGGGCAGATTCCGAGACGGATCGAGATCGAGCGGAAGAAGAGGTTGTTTTCGAAACAGAACATTGCCCAGCTGATTGATCAGGCGATTGCTGAGACGCGGAAAAAGCTGGATGAGGAGAAGGGTGTTGAAACACAGAAACCAGCAGCTGCTGCTGGCGGCGATGCCGATGTCACGCCGGACGGGCAGAGCAAGCAAGACGCATCAGAACTTGCGGATTTCCTGCCGCTCGACAGATTTGATAACGCGGAATTCGAACCGCGCGATATCTCCGAATGGCTAGATATGGAGACCTACGGCGCAGCCACCGAACAGCGACACCAACAGAACGTAACGCGGAAAGCCACCCCAGCCCCGCCCGTGACGGCGGACGGAACACGCTTTGCCACCATCCCTGTCCCGGCGCAGGCCTTCAACGGGACGTACTGGCGGCACTGCTTCGTGCTTGGATACAACGAGAAAACCAACCTGTGGAAGGTCCGCTGGCGGAACATCAGCGGGTGGGCGTATAACAGGATTGTGGATGTTGAAGATGGCGACCATGCGGAGGAGCCTGATGACGATGGGGAGGATGATTCGGAATCGGGCGATGAGAAGGATGAGTTTCATGCTGGCGCGCTGAGGGCGGCGACGAGGAAGGAATCGTGGATTCATCGGTAGTTGTGTGCTTTTTGTTGGGATCACCCGCGATGGAGGGTTCGGCGGCATATGCGCTTATTCACCGTTTGTTGTGCCATTTCTTGGTTAGAATCAACTTGCTGTTCCTTGCGGAAGATCCCTTCATCTTCGCACAACGAGTCGCGGCGGCTTATCGACTGCGGGAAGAAGTTGCAAGATCGTTGGTGAGAACCATCTCGTGTGCGCCATTCGCGCATGCTTTCCCTAAACATGAAGTTTCACCAACAGCAATACAGCTTCTACATCGACTGCATGCCCATGGAGCAGTCCTTGCAGATCCCGGGGGCGCAGCTATCGCGCATCGGATTGCTTGCACAAGGGCGGAAAGCAACCGATAAAAAAGCGCCCGGAAAGGCATCCGTTGATCATATTATGGAAGAGATCAGAGGAGACTTTGCCCGCGCCATGAACAAGCAGCTGTTTGATGTTGAGGTAACGTGAGCAGGTGATGTGCGTCGTGCTCTTCTATTTTGCTGACTTTAACTCTGATGTAGGTCACCCGGGGAAAAGGTCGGGGACAATATGGAGCCGTCGCTTTGCCAGCAAATAAGGATGGAGATGCATTTTCGAGGTACGACATCCGGTCGCACCTATATGGATATGTGTGGAAGATACTCAATTTTCATGATCATAGAACATCAATACCAGAGGTTCCGCCATACGAATTTTCACAGCAGAAGAAGGGTTTCAGCTTCTCCACCTTCCTCAGCAGCTTGGAAGTCGTGCGCACCTTTTCCAGAATACGCGTGGAGGCGGATAGGCTGATGAGCATGAACCTGATTGTCACAAACATCACCAAAACAATGCGATTGGATGAGTTTGAGACGTTGCAGAACCAGAATCTGCAGACTGTGAAGAGTTCGTTGAAAGACAGGTGAGATGACGGGCCAAGTTGTGTCTCGATGCTTTTATGCCACTGAACACGAGTTGGTCCCATGTAGCTGGGTACCTGCGAACAAAACAGCGTTGAAGAACGGCTTCAAAGAGGTCGGCAAGGGATGGTACAACATGAAAGAAACCAATCTCGAAGTCTACAACGGCAGTAAGCTCAAGAAGCTGATGATAACCGTTAAATTCGTGATGCAAGACTCGCTTCGGTTTCTCGTGCTGAACTCGCTGAAGGATTTCGTCCGACTCGTGAGCAACGTCACAAACCAGAAAGTCATCATTGCTGGAACCAACGATGTAAAGATTCTGGACGCTGAAGGGCCGGCGAAGTTTGCGAATGGAGACATTGGGGCCCGGCGACCGCTTTTTGCCCTCGATCTGGTGTTCCGGAATGGGAAGTTGCAGTACAATCTTGATTTCCAGCACTTTGAGACGGTGTTGATGTCCATCTTTGACAAGTCGCTGACGACTGTGGAGGGCTTGCCTGAGCTCGAGCCGCTGGTGTTGGACCAAATGTTTTGGGCAGCGAAACCTACGCTGCAGACCCCAAGCGCGAGGGACCCATCTATCTCACGATTGAGGAAGAGTCTGCTGCACGCGATCAGGGCTGGGTTGGTTCCACTGGAGAAGTATTACCGTCAGTACGACAAGCACATGAAGCTACTCACGCTGGATCTCGCCCAGTACTCGCAGGAGTATGAGGCAGAGGAGCACAGTGTCGAGGACATGGAGAAGGACATTGCGCGGCACGCAAAAGAATGGGAGCTGCTGGATAAGGAGGTGCCGAGCCATATCTCGCTCGGCCTGTTCTGGGTGAGCTGCGAAAGCATCCGAACCGCGATGAAGAAAGATCTGAGCAAAGTCATCCTGGATATTCTCAGCCGCCGAGCAGCCAAACTGGCCCAAAACGTCTCGCAGACATTCAACACCATCCAGTCGAAACTGAAAGAGAGGCCGGTGAAGATCGAAGAGCTCACCGAGCTTCGCGAGTACATGCGCACCATCCCAGAAACCGTCCGCATGCAACACTCACGCATCACCGAGATGCTGCAATACTATGACGTCCTCGAGAAGTACAGACACGAGCTCTCAAACGAGGATTTCCGAGCCAAGTGGCAGGCCTACACATGGCCCATGCGCGTTGATGAGATGATCAAGCAGACCGAAACATCGCTGGAGACCGACGAGCAGACCTTCCTCAAGAACCTCGCTGCTGACCAGGAGATCTTCAAAGAGCGCGTGCACACATTGAGCACCATTATCGTCGACTTCAGCAAGCATTCCGATGTTGGGAAGATCGCGGATATTGCATTGGAGGTGCATAAAACGAGCCAGGAGCTTAAAGAATGCCAAAACCTTGCGGCGCTCTTCAACAGCCGAGAGCGCTTGTTCAACCTGGAAGTTACACACTATGACGAGGTCTCGCAGCTTGGCAAGGACTTTGAGCCTTATAAGAACCTGTGGCTGACCGCGGCCGATTGGACAAAGTGGAGGACGCAGTGGCTGAGCGGAAGTTTCTTGGACTTGAATGCAGAGGATGTCGAGAAGAACTTGATGAACGCTTGGAGGGTCATGTTTAAGAGTGTCAAGACATTTAAAAGCCAGCCGGGATGCTTGGCTGTTGCTATGCAGGTAAGATCTGAACGGAAGTTTGCATACGGGAATACATGATCTGATGAGCACGATACTCTCTAGATGAAGGAAGAAATGGACGATTTCAAGCCCAATCTGCCCCTCATACAAGCCCTTCGAAACCCAGGAATGAGAGACCGCCACTGGGATCGCTTGAATGAAGAGATGGGCACCAAGCTGCGACCGGATGCGTCACTCACCTTGACGGACATCCTGAAGATGAACCTGCTTGAGCGTGTTGACACTATCACGAAAGTGTGCGATACCGCCGGAAAGGAATACTCCATCGAGGCGGCGCTCGACAAGATGGACAACGAGTGGAAGTCCATTGCTTTGGAGATCATTGCATACAAAGACACTGGCACCGCTATCATGAAGATTTCCGACGAAGTGCTGCGGTTGCTGGATGATCATCTTGTCATGACGCAAAGCATGAGCTTTAGCCCTTACAAGAAGCCGTTCGCGGATAGGATAGCCTTATGGGAAAACAAGCTGCGTACCGTGCAAGAAGTGGTCGAAGCGTGGATGGCATGCCAGCGCTCATGGCTCTACCTCGAACCCATCTTCAGCAGTGACGATATCGTTACGCAGCTACCAGCCGAAAGCAAGCGGTTCACTACAATGGACAGGACATGGCGCCGCATTATGTCTCAAGCAAAAGCGAAACCGGGCGTAATTGAGTTTTGCAGCGATTACAAGCTTCTCGACTCCTTCCGCGAATGCAATAAGCTACTTGAACTCGTCGCCAAAGGGTTATCGGCGTACCTCGAAAGCAAACGTATCGCCTTCCCGCGATTCTTTTTCCTCAGCGACGACGAGTTGCTGCAGATCCTATCGCAGACAAAAGACCCTACCGCCGTGCAGCCGCATTTACGCAAATGCTTCGAAAACGTTGCGTCTCTCGAATTCGAGCCGGACAACCGCATCGTGGCCATCTATTCTGCAGAAGGGGAGAAAATCATGGTCGCGGAGCCTTTCTATCCCAAAGGACCCGTCGAGGGATGGCTCCTGCAGGTGGAGGATCAGATGCGCAAGAGTGTGAAGAGGGTCATCATCGATGGGCTCGCTTCATACCACACCAAATCACGCACGGCTTGGGTGTTGGACTGGCCTGGGCAGTCGGTCATCGCGTGTTCGCAAACCTACTGGACGAAGGAGGTTACGGAAGCCATCAAGACCGGGACCGTGAAAGCGCTATACCAGCGCCTCCTAACTCAGTTGGACGGACTGGTCGGCTTGGTCAGGGGAGAGCTGCCCTTCCTCAACAGACTTGTGCTTGGCGATTTGATCGTCATTGATGTGCATAGTCGTGACGTGGTCAAGAAGCTTGTCGACGCCAATGTGTCCAACGAAAATGACTTTGAGTGGATCAGTCAGCTTCGATACTACTGGGAAGAGGATGACCTGCGGGTGAAAATCGTCAATGCGAACTTCCGATACGGCTATGAGTACTTGGGTAACACTGGGCGGCTAGTCATCACTCCGCTCACTGATAGATGTTACTTGACGCTTTCCGGCGCGATGCATCTGGGAATGGGAGGTGCTCCGGCCGGCCCTGCTGGTACCGGAAAGACGGAGACGGTCAAGGACCTCGCCAAAGCTCTCGCCAAGCAATGTGTTGTGTTTAACTGCTCTGACCAGCTGGACTATTTGGCTATGGCGAAATTCTTCAAAGGACTTGCATCCAGCGGTGCATGGGCCTGCTTTGACGAATTCAACCGTATTGATATCGAGGTGCTCAGTGTCGTTGCACAGCAAATCCTGACGATTCAGAAGGCCGCTGCAATGGGAGCCACACGATTCATGTTTGAGGGCGTGGACTTGCCCTTGGACCCTACGAATGCGATCTTCATCACCATGAACCCTGGGTACGCTGGTCGTACCGAGTTGCCTGACAACTTGAAGGCGCTGTTCCGCCCAGTTGCTATGATGATTCCCAACTACGCCATGATTGGCGAGATCTCTCTGTTTTCGTTCGGGTTCAGCAATGCGCAAGTGTTGGCCGACAAAATGGTGGCTACCTTCAAACTGAGCTCGGAGCAGTTATCATCGCAAGATCACTACGATTTCGGTATGCGGGCAGTAAAGTCCGTCATCTCCGCTGCTGGAAACCTCAAGCGTACGGATCCGAATGGGCCGGAGGACATCATCATGTTGCGGGCGCTCGTGGACTGCAACTTGCCGAAATTCCTCGCGGACGATGTACCACTATTCAACGGCATCATCAGCGATTTGTTTCCGGGCATTGAGCTGCCCAAAATCGACTATGGAGACTTGCTTGAGGCGCTTCATACAAGCTGCAATAAAATGGGTCTGCAGCCGGAGGAGTCTTTCATCAGCAAATGCATTCAGCTGTACGAGACGACTATCGTGCGTCACGGTCTCATGTTGGTCGGACCTCCAGGCGGAGGAAAGACTAGCTGTTCAAGAGTTTTGGCGCGGAGTTTGAGCAGTCTGCAAGGAATCAAAGCGCCGAATAACACCACCTTCCAGAAGGTCCGCATCCATGTGCTGAACCCGAAGTCTATCACTATGGGTCAACTTTACGGAGAGTTCGACCAGCAAACGCATGAGTGGTCCGACGGGATCCTTTCTGCGTTGATGAGGGAAGGTGTGGAGGATACCACACCAGATCGAAAGTGGTACATATTTGACGGGCCTGTCGATGCAGTCTGGGTCGAAACCATGAACACGCTGCTTGACGACAATAAAAAGCTATGCCTGACCAGTGGAGAGATCATCAAGATGGCATCTACACAAACCATGATGTTTGAGGTTCAAGATCTCGCCTATGCTTCTCCGGCCACCGTGTCACGGTGCGGGATGATTTATATGGAGCCGGAAGCCTTAGGGATCGACCCGCTTATCAAGAGCTGGATCGCAAAGGAGGAAGCCGGGATGCCACCTGCGCTGGCCAGTGTGTTCCCTGCTGCTGTTCAGCCGTTGTTTGATTACTGGCTCGCTGACGGACTTGTGTACATGAGGAAGAACTTGAAGGAAGGAGTGCCGACCACCAATGGACATCTTGCGACGAGCTTGATGAAGATCCTGCATTGTCTCATTCAGACGGCGTTGCCAAAGGAGACCGAGGGGACCGCAGCGACTCCTGCACCGGTAAGTATAAGTGATGGCGATGAACATATTTGTTGTTGAGAAGGTGATTTACTCATTCGACTGTCTTTATGTTCCCAGGCCGCCGATCAGACGAATCACTTCGTACAAACCATCGAGCCTTTCTTCCTTTTCTCATTCATTTGGTCTCTCGGCGCCACCACCGACCGGGTCGGACGGGAAAAGTTCGATTACTGGATGCGAGAAGCTCTGAAGGAAAGACCAGCCGCCATTCCTCTGCCTGAAGCAGGGCTGGTCTACGACTACGTGTACGACCTGGAAAAAGCGGCGTGGACCGGCTGGATGTCCTCGGTTCCTGAATTCCAGATGACCCCCAAAGCGAACCCAAGCGAAACGATTATTCCGACCCTGGATACAGTCCGGAACTCGTACCTCCTTCATCTGCTGTTGAACAACGGATGCCATGTTCTGACCACAGGTCCGACTGGAACGGGGAAAACGGTGACCGTTCAAGACAAGATCCTGAGAGGAGGCGAGGTATCCGTTATGCCGCTAATATTCAATTTCTCTGCTCGCACCGGAGCCAACCAGACGCAAGATTTGATGGACAGCAAGATGGAGAAGCGTCGGAAGGGTGTGTTTGGGCCTCCGGTAGGCAAGAAATACGTGGTGTTCGTGGACGATTTGAACATGCCTGCCTTGGACCTCTGTGGTGCACAGCCCGCCGTTGAACTATTACGGCAATGGATGGACTGCGGAGGCTGGTACGACAGGAAAAATGTCGGCAAATTCATGGAGATAGTCGACATCACCTTCGTCTGCGCCATGGGGCCGCCGGGAGGTGGTCGCAATCCAGTTACTCAACGGTTTACGAGACACTTCAATCTGTTCAGCTATGTGGAGATGGACAACCCCTCGCTTCAGCGCATCTTTGGCACGATCCTTGGGTCCTTCCTTAACAGATTCTCGCCGGATATACAAAAGCAGACAACCCCCATTGTGTCCGCGTCCATCAACATCTACAACACCATCCGAGCCGAGCTCCTTCCAACACCAGCAAAGTCTCACTACACATTCAATTTGCGCGATCTTGCCAAGGTGGTCTTGGGTGTGTTGAGTGCCGATCAGAAGTCTATTGCTAGCTCAGCGGATATCGTACGGCTTTGGGTACATGAGTGCCTTCGCGTTTTCCAAGATCGTCTGGTCGACAACACTGACAAGAGCTGGTTCTTAAGCTTGGTCAAAGAATCGATGACCCAGAGCATCGGAATGGACTACTCGGATGTGGTCACCACTGAACCACTCTTGTACGGAGATTACCTCACTCCCGGAGCAGATCCCAAGATTTATACAGAAATCAAGGACATGAAACGGCTGGTGAAGCTTTCTGAAGAATACCTTGATGACTACAATGGTACCACCACGAGTCCCATGAGGCTCGTGATGTTCTTGGACGCCATTGAGCATGTCAGTCGGATATGCAGGATCATTCGACAACCGGGCGGCCACGCGCTTTTGCTCGGTGTCGGAGGTAGCGGAAGGCAGAGCTTGAGTCGACTTGCGACATTCATGGAAGAATACAACATCTTCCAGATTGAGATCACAAAGAGTTACGGTCAGACGGAATGGAAAGAGGATTTGAAGAAAGTTCTTTTTGCTTCAGGTTTGGAAGCCAAGCCGACTGTATTCCTGTACGCCGATACGCAGATTATATCCGAAAGCTGCGTCGAGGATGTGAACAATCTTCTCAACGGCGGCGACGTGCCAAACATCTACACGGGCGAGGAAACAGATCGAATTTTGAACGGCATGCGACCGATTGCCAACGATTTGGCCATCTCGCCTACCCGCGAAAATCTCTTCGCCCTCTACATCTCCCGAGTCAAAGCTAATCTGCATCTAATCATCTGCATGAGTCCCATCGGCGATGCTTTCCGAACTCGGCTGCGTATGTTCCCCAGTTTGGTCAACTGCTGCACGATCGACTGGTTCTCCACATGGCCGGAAGAGGCGCTGAGGAGCGTTGCGGCCAACTCCGTTGCTGAAATCAATGACTTGGGGTCTGAGCAGGTCATTGATGGAATCGTCAATCTTTGCGTTGTTATGCACGAGTCTGTTCGCCAACGCTGCATCCACTACAAAGCTGAACTCAATCGGAATAACTACGTTACACCCAAATCGTATCTTGAGCTGCTTGGATTATATAGGGGCCTGCTGGACAAGAAGAGGAACGAGCTCCTTGCCCTTCGCAAGCGGACTGCGACAGGTCTGGAAAAGCTGCTTAACGCGACGAAGGAGGTCGAGATTCTGCAAGAAGAGCTCGAGGCGATGCAGCCCATGCTGTTGCAAACCAGTCAGGAAACGGAATACGCAATGAAGAAGATTGCCGCTGACAAGGTCGTTGCCGAGGAGATTCGTGCGAATGTGGCAGTCGAGGAGGCCGCGTCCAATAAGAAGGCTGAGGAAACGAAAGCGATTGCTGACGATGCCAAGCGCGATCTGGACGAGGCTCTGCCTGCTCTTGACGCTGCCCTTGAATCTCTGAATTCCCTTTCGAAGAACGACGTTATTGAAGTGCGTTCCATGCAACGGCCGCCAGAAGGTGTCAAGCTCGTCATCGAAGCCGTATGCATCATGAAAGCCATCAAGCCCAAGAAAATCGATGGAGACAAGCCAGGCAAAAAAGTAGACGATTACTGGGAGCCCGGAAAGCAGTTGCTGGCAGAACCACAAAGGTTCTTGGACGGTCTGATCAACTTTGACAAGGATAATATCTCCGAGCAAACGATCCAGAAGATCAAACCGTACATCGACTCCCCAGATTTCCAGGTTAGCGTCATCTCCCGCGTTTCCAAGGCCGCTACCTCAATGTGTGCTTGGGTGCGAGCCATGGAGAAGTACTACTACGTGTCCCGATCCGTGGAGCCGAAGCGTGCCCGTTTGAAGGAGGCGCAGGACTCGTTGGACGAGACGTTACGAGTTCTGGGCGAACTGAAGAAGAAGATGCGCGAATCTGAAATCAACATCCGCGAGATGGAGAAACGCTTCAGCGAGTCCGTCGCGAAGAAAGAGGAGCTGTCCCGGAAAGTCGAGGAATGTAACGTCAAATTGTCCCGTGCGGGCAAGCTCATCTCAGGTTTAGGCGGGGAGAAGCAGCGGTGGGCCCTGACGATCGAACAGCTGGATACAAAGATCACCAACGTGATTGGGGACATCTTGCTCGCTTCAGGTGCTATCGCCTACCTCGGCCCCTTCACGGCAGAGTACCGCGCCTGGTTCATGTCAGAATGGACCGGGAGCCTGCTCCGGTTCAAAATCCCGCATTCGGAGGGGATATCGCTTTACGACTCGCTGGGCGATCATGTCAAAGTGCGTGAATGGGAGCTTAGCGGTCTTCCTAAAGACTCCCTGAGTCGGGATAATGCCATCATTGTTCAGAACTCGAGACGATGGCCGTTGCTGATCGATCCGCAGGGGCAGGCGAATAAGTGGATCCGTAATATGGAGAAGGACAACACGCTTGATATCGTGAAGTTGACGGATAAAGACTTCTTGCGGACGTTGGAGAATGCTATTCGGTTCGGGAAACCGGTCCTGCTGGAGAATGTGCAGGAGAAGTTGGATCCGGCTTTGGAGCCGATATTGCTGAAGCAGACGTTCAAACAGGGAGGAAGCACGGTGATTAAGGTACCACTGATGCTCTCAATGTAGTCAGATTCGATTGCTCAGATGCTCACGATCTCTATTTCCAGATTGGAGACAGCATCCTACCCTACCACGACGATTTCCGCTTCTACATCACCACAAACCTCCCCAACCCGCATTACTCACCTGAAATCAGCGCAACCGTCACGATCCTCAACTTCACACTAGCCGCCAGCGGACTCGAAGACCAGTTACTCGCTATCGTCGTCGCAAACGAGCGCCCAGACCTGGAAGAAGCCAAAAGCCAGCTGACCATGAACAACGCGCAAATGAAACGCGAGCTCAAAGACATCGAGGACAAGATCCTGTACCTTCTCTCCTCCGTCCAGGGAAGTCCCGTCGACGACGAACGGCTCATCGACACCCTTGGCGCCTCCAAAGAAACATCCGAAGAGATCTCGCGTAAGGTCGCGGCCGCCGAACAAACCGAGAAGGATATCGACACCACGCGTAACAAATACACCCCCGTTGCAGTGCGCACACGGATCCTATTCTTCTGCATTACCGAGCTCGCCAATATCGACCCGATGTACCAGTACTCGCTCAACTGGTTCATGAACCTTTTCGTGTCGGCGATCACGCATTCGGACAAGAGCGACGACATCGACCAGCGGATCGTGAATATCAACGAGTACTTCACCTACTCATTGTTCTCGAACGTGTGTCGATCGTTGTTTGAGCGGCATAAGTTGTTGTTCTCGTTCTTGCTCATCATCCGGATATTGATGAACGATGACAAGATCGATATGGATGAGTGGAAATACCTCCTGACAGGGGGCACGATCGCAGAGTCCAAGACCCCCAACCCGGCGCCCGACTGGCTGTCCCCCAACAGCTGGCAGCAGATCCTGACCCTGGCGTCGCTGCCCACCTTCCGCACGATTGACGAAGATTTCGCGGAAGACCCGGAACCGCTGAAGATCATATTCGACAGCCAGCAGCCGCACAAGGAGCCGCTGCCGGAGAAATGGAACACCGCGTTGACCCAGTTCCAGAAAATGCTCGTGTTGCGGTGTATCCGCCCGGACCGGATCACATCCGCCGTACAGGACTTTGTGGCTGCGCAGCTCGGCGAGCAGTTCATCGAGCCGCAGACCTCCGACCTGTCCGCGCTGTACAAGGAATCCACCCCAATCACACCGCTCATCTTTGTGCTCTCGCCCGGAGCTGACCCGGCTAGTTCGCTGTTCAAATTCGCAGAGGAGATGCGGTTCAGCAAGAAACTGAACGCCGTTTCACTTGGACAGGGCCAGGGCCCGAAAGCCGAGGTCCTGATCAAGGAAGGCATGGAACGCGGGCTCTGGATCCTCCTCCAAAACTGCCACCTCGCCCCCTCCTGGATGCCCACCCTCGACCGCATCATCGACGGGATGACGCCCGACCGTGTGCATCGCGATTTCCGAATCTGGCTGACATCCATGCCGACCCCCAAATTCCCGGTCAGTATCCTGCAGAACGGGGTCAAGACGACCTTGGAACCGCCCAATGGCATTAAGGCGAACTTGCTGAGGACGTATGCGACGTTCAATGATGATTATTTGAACTCTTGTGCGAAAGTGAGGGAGTGGAAGAAGTTGCTGTTTTCGATATCGTTCTTTCATGCGGTTGCGCAGGAAAGGAGGAAGTTTGGCAGTCTTGGTTTCAATATTCCTTATGAGTTTACTGAGTAAGTCGTCATACCCCTGGACAACCTTATCCATGCGTATGTGCGATGCTAACGATCCATGATCCATCCCCACCAGCGGCGACATGCGAATCTGCATCCGCCAACTCAACATGTTCCTCGAAGAATACGACGAAGTCCCATTCAAAGTGCTCAAATACACCGTCGGCGAGATCAACTACGGCGGCCGCGTCACCGACGACTGGGACCGTCGTCTCATCATGAACATCCTCGAAGACTTCTGCAACCCTAAGGTTCTCGACGACGGGTACCGCTTCTCCTCCAGCGACGTGTACTTCTCGATCCCGCCTGACAACTACAACGGGTACCGCAACTACGTCAAGGGACTGCCGATTGAGGAGACAACCGAGATATTCTCGATGCATGAGAATGCGAATATTACGTTTGCGCAGAAGGAGACGTTTACGTTGTTTGATACGCTGTTGGCGTTGATGCCGAAGAGCTCGAAGAGTGCGGGGTCGAAGACGAGAGAGGAGTTGTTGGCGGAGACGGCCGAGTCGATTCAGACGAGGGTGCCGAAGCCGTTCCCGATTGATGCCGTGATGAAGAAGTTCCCGATTGATTACCGGGAGTCGTGAGTATCGAGTCAATCCACATCTACATCCACATTCATGATCATATCCTGAAATCCCACTCCCATTCCCCACAGAATGTCAACGGTCCTAATCCAAGAAGTAATCCGCTACAACCGCCTCCTCAGCACCATCCACTCCACCCTCGTCGAATTGGTCAAAGCTCTCAAAGGCCTCGTCGTCATGTCCGAAGCCCTCGAACTCACCTGCAACTCCATCTTCATCAACCAAGTCCCGCACGTCTGGGCCGCAAAAGCCTACCCCTCCCTCAAATCCCTCTCTTCCTGGGTGATCGACCTCATGTCCCGCTGCGAGTTCATCCAGGGGTGGATAAATAACGGGATCCCGGCCATATTCTGGATCTCGGGTTTCTTCTTCCCGCAGGCGTTCTTGACGGGCACGCTGCAGAATTATGCGAGGAAATATACGTTGAGTATTGATACGCTTGGGTTGGACTTTAGGATTTTGGAAACGAGGTGGGAGGATGTGGCCCAGAAGCCGCCGGATGGGTGTTATATCCGTGGATTGTATCTGGAGGGCGCGAGGTGGGATGGGGCAAGGAGGAGTTTGGTGGAGAGTCGGCCGAAGGAGCTGTATACCGAGATGGCTGTCATCTGGATCTTGCCGAGTGAGTGCCCTGAAAAAAAATCCTTCTCGCTGATTTGACATCGTCGCTAATCTGTTGACTTTACAGAACCGAATAGGAAGAAGCCAGAAACAGGCATCTACAACTGCCCCGTTTATAAAACGTTGACTCGTGCAGGTTAGTCTCCCGCCTCATACCCTAGTTCACCGGAATTCCATATAACTCATCTACCTCCACCAACCTCCAGGAACACTATCAACGACGGGTCACTCCACAAACTACGTCCTGACCATCGAACTGCCAACGGAACAACCGCAAGCGCACTGGATCAAGCGCGGGTGTGCGCTGGTTATGTCGCTTGGTTCGGGATGGTAGATTGCGGGATGGAAGTTCTATTTGTAAAGATGTGGACATGTATATAGACGACTTGTATTTTGGGAGTGTATGATCTCATATCGCCTATGCGATATTTGATGAATTAAGAATATGAAGGACTACATAATCAGCTATGTTGATTGAACTATCCTACAGCTTGAACGACCTCTTAAATGGCAAGTTGATCCATTGGCGACTTCTTCAGAACCGAGAAGTAGATCGGACCCCACCCTCCATCTCTATCCGGCAAGATCATCCACCCATGCTTCGTCTTCTCACCCACGGGCCACGCCTTGCTCTTCTTCCGCTTCACCACCTCCATCACAAAAGCGTCATCGTCAAAATCATCTTCAGTATCCACCGCCTTCCCGGAAGCCTTGCCCCGCTCCTTCTCCAACTTGGCCAAAACCTTCGCCACTACGCCGTCATTCTCCTCCTGGCTCAACGAGCACGTCGCGTAAACCACCATTCCGCCCATCTTCACACACCGCACCGCCTCCCTCAATAACGCCATCTGTCGTTTCGAATTCGCCTTCGTCCGCGCCGGCGTCCACGATAACATCTCCTCCTCGTCGTGCAGTAAATGCCGCTCCCCGCTGCATGGCGCGTCCAGCAGGACTTTATCATATGACCCGGCTTCGAAGGCGCCGTCGGAGCTGCCGGATGTGCCGTCGACGCCGGTGAGTTGGATAAAAGCGGCCCCGTTGGCGTCTTTGGTGGCTTCCGCGAATCCGTCCGGGACGTAACTCTGCAGGACGTTACGGAGACGTTTTCGCCGCTCGTTGGAGATTTCGTTGGCGTGGAGTACGCCGCGTTTTAGGGGTTTGCCGTCGTCGCCTGCTTTGGGGCCTGAAAGGCTTTGCAATATGCATAAGGATTTGCCACCCGGGGCAGCGCAGATGTCCAGCACTTTGTCCCCCGGCCGGATGTCAAGTGCTTCGACAGGTAACGCCGACGCCAAATCAAGCAGGTAATGCGTCGCAGTGTTGCGAATGTCCCTCCCAGGAGGCGGGAATGGCCTCACAACACTAGGCGTACGCACTCCCGGCTCCGGTTTGGCTTCCGGGAGGACAAACAGGCGGCAAGAACGCAGCCATGGCACAGGGGTATATTCAAGCTGCGATTGCACGGCGGGCGAGTCCTCTGTATATGTATTCTCACTAGCCTCAGCCTTTTTGTTCTGCTGCCGTTGCTGGTGAGACTGCTGTTGAAGGGCTTTGACCACGTCCAGCGGGTCTGCGTGCCTGTTGACCAGACATGCGTAGCGGGTCGGTTGTCGGAGAGCAGCGAGGAGCGAAATCCATCTATCTTGAGGGTAAGTGGCGAGGAAGTAGGTGGAAAAGCTTTTGAGCACTGCGAGGAGACGGGAGTGCTGTTTTTGGGGAAGGGTTGAGCTGCGGACGAAGGCTTGCAGAAGGGCTTCGAGCTCGTCGGGGAAAGTGCTGTCCGACGCTACTGCCGGTGGTGCCGACTCGGCGCCCCGGCCTTCACCGCCGGCCGCCTTTGCCACCGACGACGACGATTTTCTCGAGCTAGCCTTCTTTGCGGCAGTCATGACGAGGTTCCTCTGAGGTTTGTTGGCCCAATGTCGGGTCGAGGTGAAGTGTTTTCACTATTTATTCTTCGAAGGCAAACGCGCCAGTGACAAACTCCCCTCGTTTTTTTTCCCAACCTCACACCTCCCGAATTCGGGTTGCAATCGACGACAACGATACCAGCGACACAGCACAGCAAAGGGATAACGTGCAGTATCCGACGGCCATGGCGGAGGGGAGTAGCAGCGGGTCAGCACCGCCGGCCGAAACAACAGCCCAATGCGAGTGCCTGGTAGTAAACCCCGACTCCTTCCTCTTCACCGCCGACCCCTACTCCGACGGCAAACCCCTCCCGACCCGCACCGACCACCCCCCACCAACCCCCACATCCGCCTTCGACCACTCAACAATCCATAACGCCGCCTCCCTCCTCCGCACCGGCTCCGTCGTTGCCTTCCCCACCGAAACCGTCTACGGCCTCGCCGCCAACGGCCTCTCCCCCACCGCCGTTCGCTCCATCTACGCAGCCAAAGGCCGCCCGAGCGACAACCCCCTCATCCTCCACGTTTCTTCCCTCGCCATGATCGAACAGCTCATCCTACCCCCCTCCAACCCCCACATCCCGCAAATATACCACGAGGCCATAAAACAAAGCTGGCCCGGCCCGCTCACCATCCTCTTGCCCCGTGGCCCAAACGTGCCTCTGGAAGTCACGGGAGGCCATGAAACCGTCGCGGTGAGGTTTCCGTCACATCCCATCGCACGCGCACTCATCGACGCGTGCGGGTTCCCACTCGCGGCACCATCGGCAAACACATCCGGCCGCCCGTCGCCAACCCTCGCATCCCACGTCTTCTCCGACCTCGCGACCCGCGGCGTGCCGCTAATTATCGACGGCGGAGCCTGCGGATACGGCGTCGAAAGCACCGTTCTAGACGGCCTATCCTCCCCACCCGTCGTGCTTCGCCCGGGCGGGGTCACAGTCGAGCACCTCCGCACATTACCAGGTCTGGAAAACTTACGAGTCTACAAGAAAGATTTCGTCGATGGAGCACTGGAAGCCGCGCCGACCACACCGGGGATGAAGTATAGGCATTATACGCCCGAAGCTGAGGTCGTCGTGTTTGAACTCCCGGAGGGATCGGAGGATACCCTTGCATTACGAGCGGCGGTGGATACTCACGCCGAGGGCCTGCTCGCCACCCTTCCTCCCGCCCAGCGGATCGGGATCCTGCGCACCACAGCCTGCTCATCCCCATCGTGGCCACATGAGAACTCAGATAAAATAACAACCCTCCAAATAGGCCCAACCCCAACTCTCGTCGCGCACAACATCTTCGCGGCCCTGCGGACGATGGAACAGCGGGGTGTGAGTGTCATATTAGTTGAAGGTGTCGCCGACGAGAGGGAAGGGTTGGCGGTGATGAATAGGGTTAGGAAGGCTGCCAGTCGGGTGGTTGTTGTTGGGTAGATGGGGTTGCGCCGGTGTTGGGGCGGTTTTGTCTGTAGACATTACATAACTAGATCTTGGAGCTATGCGACCGATAGAGGGCGCCTCTTTGATGGAGACTACGAACATGGGAACCATAGTCGGCAATCGACCATGTGTTAAGTGTCGGCCTGCCTGCTTCCGTTTCCACATACACACGAGTTTACATTGAAATCCTGCTCGGATGCAACGACGCTGATAATCTCATGGTCAACCATATAATTACATCAAGGCCAGTTCACGTCTCTTTTCCCGACGCCCTTGGATACAAACACTCTCCGTCACGGCTCGAAAAACACCAAATTCAGCAAGGTCCATCCCATCTCCCTCAAATATACCATACTAAGTAGTTGTGAAATGAATTGCACGGGTTTCACAAGAGCTGGGTTTGCATGTCACATCCTTCCACAATCCAGTATAATCGATTTTTCGTTCTCTTCATCCCACCAAGCCTACGGGCACCGCAGAGTTATGATTGGTTGTTCGTAATTACGCTTTTTTTGCGTGCGTGTATCCCCACTTGTGGGGCCGGACGTTTCTTAAAATGTTTCTTCCTCACCGCCAGCGATTGCACTCTCTGCTTGCGCGCCTTCTCCGCCTTGAGGGATTTCGAAGCCGTCTTCCGTCTGTGCGGATTACAGGTGGGGTGTGGGGAAAAGGGTGAATGAGAGTCGAGATGGTGTAAACTCAAAAATGGGGGAACCCGACTCACCTTGTACATGACATCCGAGATATGTTGCAAGACATGGTCATGTGCACCGCCATCGAGCCCAGCCGCCAGCTGCTCCTGCACGTAAATCTCAATCTCTCTCAACTTGGAAAAATAAAATTCGCGCTCCTTCTCCACTTGCTCCACCGTCAGCTTCGCCTCCATGACCTGCTGCTGCATATCCTGCAGTGCCTTCTGGTACTCGGCTTCTAGTTCGGCCGTGCGGTCCGACGACGCGGCGGCCGCGCGGCTCAGGCCTCCTGCGTTGGTCGTGCTGCCGCCACCGGCTCGGGACGCGCGGACGGCGGTTGCCGATGGTGCCTTCTTGAGGGGTGTCCCGAGTTTGTTATTGGAGGTGGTAGTTTTGAATCCTCCTCCCGCCGCACCGGCGCCTGCGCCGGCACCCCCGCGACGGGCTACGGCGTCGTAGGTGCCGCCAGGATAGTAGTTGTCCCAGAACCTGCGAGCCATTCCGTTTCGAGTCAGTTTTGATGACACAACCCCAAGAGCAAAGCAAGACCCTCAATGCGACATTTACTTCTTCACCCATTGCAGGAACTCCAAGTTGTCCTGGAACTTGCACTTGATGAGCCTCTCGACGGGAATGGCATTGTCGATCTTATGCTTATCGAACGCGTTTTGCAGGATCTTGAAGTTTGCGACGTACTCGTATTCGTGCTTGGCGTTGAATTTTACTTTGGATACGGGTAGCTAGTGGTGGGTGGATATCGATAAGCAAGGGGTGGTTGGGTAGGTCGGTTGTTCAGGTTCAATTCGGACAATCTGGATGAGAGACCGGTTTCACTTACGTCACGGTAAATAGAGTCGATGATCTGGCAGTGAGCGGCGCCTGTTCCGCACTGTTCGATCTTGGTGTATCCGAGCTGGAGCAGGTCGTTGAGCCAAGCGAGGAGTTCCGTTCGTGATTCCCCCATTGTTGTGTATGTTGTCTTTTGTGTATGGGGTTGTCTGTTTTCGGGGATGCGAGGGTTGGGTGGTTTGCAAAGGCGTTCAACAACGACGTTCGGACACCAGACGCGGAGGCTTTAAACTGCCGAAGCTGCGTGACTCCACGTGCTTTACCAATTAGACTTGTGGAGACTCTCCACGTGACCTGCGTCTGCTCGCTCGGTCCCCAAGACGGCGACGACGACCAACATTCCCCTGTTTGCTCCTCCTACAACTCTTACTGCCGTAACCCTACGCCTCACCAGCCATGGCCCCCACGGACAAGAAGCAAACTAAGAAGAGCACCCTCAACGAGGTACGCACCGTCCCATAGTATCACTTAGTCTCGGTTTTTCGGGAATGCTAAATGGAGTGATTTTTACCACCCAGGTCGTGACTCGTGAATACACCATTCACTTGCACAAGCATGTCTTTGGCAGGTTCGTTTTCTGCGTCTTGGGATATTTTATTTTCGGCTCGGCTCAGGCGGAGGAATGGGAACTGGATTCGACCGGGAACGGGATCGGGATTACTGTACAAAGTTTGGGAGTTTGGGAGAAACCGAGCAGGACATTTGTGTTACATTTCGCAACAACTACTGGGCCAGGAAACTTGAGGGACAGGGTTCGCTTTCGATGGGGCAGCACGGGCTTCGGCCGGTTTTGAGAGGTGGAGGAGGTTGGGTCGTATCGGCTGTTCGCGCGGACCGAGTCCTCCGGCGAGGGACTCTGGAGGGAGGGGGCGAGTGAGGGGAGAGGATTGAGGGGTTGGGAGGGTTGGGTGGAGGCTTTCCGTGGGTCGGGGGACGTGAAATTGAACAGCAAGGAGAAGCTGTGCGAAACAGAGAGGGGGAAAAGATGAGAAAAAGGGGGCCTACCTCAGTTTCCACCATCCTTAACCTAACTTCATTCCACGCTCCTCACAGGACCTTCAAGAAGCGCGCCCCGACCGCCGTCAAAGCGATCCGCGAGTTCGCCCTGAAGACCATGGGCACCTCCGACGTGCGCCTCGACCCGTCGCTCAACAAGGCCGTGTGGGCCCGCGGCATCAAGTCCGTTCCCCACCGCATCCGCGTCCGTCTTTCCCGCCGCCGCAATGACGCCGAGGACGCAAAGGAGAAGCTGTACACGTTCGTTACCTTTGTGCCGACTACGAACTTCAAGGGTATGCTTCTTTTTCGTGTTTGCCTTTTGGGATTTTGTTTGTGGGGTAAGTTCTGACTTCCACCTCCTTTTTCCCGATATTTGACAGGTCTTCAGACCCAAACCGTCGACGAATAAACGACTGTAGGCGGACCGTAAACAGCATCAACATCCTCCTCCGAACCCCTTTTGATCCACTAAACCCTCCATATCCGATAAATACACTTACGTCACAATACGGCCCGGTCATATTACGGCTTGGGAATCTTTAGCAAAATGAATTGCTACGCTTCACTGCATCGCCATGTGCAGACCGATAATTTGTTGAAGAAATGGGATGGAATGGAATGCCGGAGAGAGTGAAACAGGAATCGAGGGAGCTGTTTGCCATGCCCGAATGCTGCGTGGGTGGGACCTATGAGGCTTTTTGTCCCCCCGACAGAGTCCGATTTCGGTCCTCTTCCAACCACATCCGCATCCACACCACCCTCCCATCCAAAAACCACAGTCAATTCGAAAACCATACTTATAAACCCTTCTCCCCCCAATCGTCAAACCCAGAACAGAAAACAACACATAACTGTCCAACGCAGGTACTTGGTATAATAAATGTCCGTGTTGTTCAGGAGAGGATCAGAATATGAGATGCAGAAAAATCGAACCCAAAGAAGAGGTGTGAAAAAAGAACCCAAACAAGCTACTCCAAATTCGCCTACATTATCTAAGTTTCCGGGTCGAAAAAAAAAGAAAGGTGGAACCGAGAAAGATGCGAGAGAAAGGGGCAGCCTATCTATACATCTGATTATTACCCATCCCCATCCCCATCCCGCCCATGCCCATGTTCCCCATCATGCCCTGCTGCTGTCCCTGCATCCCCGGCTGCATCCCCGGCTGCATTCCCATCTGCCCCTGCTGCGGGTTGATCCCGCCGCCCATATTCATCCCACCACCCATTCCACCCATCCCACCCATCCCACCACCGGTATTATTGAACCCCATCTGTCCAGGCATGCCCATGCCCATGCCCATGCCCATTCCCATTGGGGTGTTTCCGAACCCAGGTGTGGTGTTGTTGAAGCCGCCCATCATCGGTTGCTGTTGTCCGAACTGTTGTTGTGGCGGCTGCTGTTGCCCGAACTGCTGTTGCTGTTGCGGTGCACCGCCGAACCCCTGTTGAGGCCCCCTCGCGACGCCCTGCAAAAAGCCTGCACCTCCCCCTTGCTGTTGTTGGGGGATACCGCCTACACCTCCAAACGCGCTGTTTCGATTTTGTTGTTGATTGGAAAACGCCGAATTTGCAGAGGATGTTGATCCGGTGAATGAAAGGGCCGGGCTGGGGAGGCCTGTTGACATGTTCGGTGTGGGGGCGTTGGTGAAGGTGTTTTGTTGGGCGAGGGCGGGGTTTGAGCGGGATAGGTTTTGTTGTTGTTGGTTTACTAGGGGTAAGAAGATTGGTAAGAAGGGGGGTTGGCTGGGGAGGATAGAATGTTCTTCGGTACTTACGCTGTTGTGGGTTGGTGAACATGGAAGGCGCCATGGGGTCTAATTCCTTGAACACCGAGTACCGATCGCCGCCTGCACCACGAACATAAAGCATACATGAGCACTTCACAAACTGAACCGGCAAAGCCATCTACAAGACAAACAAAACAAGTAGTACATACCACCCTGCGGATTAACGGCTCCACCCTGGAACCCACCCAACCCCTGCTGGAACGGCACATTCGGCTGCTGTGGCCTGACATTCCCACCACCGACAGGAATGAACCCCGGCGCGTTCCCTAGGTTGGTAGTCGCGGGTATCAGCGGTGGCGGCAGGGCCGCCGGGCGGGGTGGTGCCATGACCGGTTGCGGCTGCGGGGCGGCCGCAAAGCTCGTGAGCGGGGGCATCATAGACGGCATGCCCAATTGGGGTGGCTGCATCTGCTGTTGTGCTCTCGCCGCAGCAGATTGCTGCGCGGTCAAAAGTGCCTGTTCAGCCTGCTGCTGCACCAGTGCGGCTTGTCGGGCCGTTTCCTGGGCCTTCATGAGGGCCGCCTGCGCCTGCACTTGGGCGGTCTGCCGGGCCTGTTCTTGCGCTTTGAGGAGTGCTTGTTGGGCTTGTTGCAACGCGGCTTGCGTCTCGGCCTGTTGTTTGCGCGCCAAGAGGATGGCTTGCTGGTTAGCGGCGTTGTTGACGTTGGCGATCGCAGCGGCGGCGTTATTGTTTGTGGGTTGTGGTTGTGCGACGCCGGAGGTGACGGGTGGTTTGTTGAGTCCAGATGCGGGGTGGGAGATCGCCCATGGATCGTGAGCTTTGCTGCTCGCGCCGGCGAGATTGCTGAAGGAGCCGCGGCCGTGGGGCGTGCCGGGAGGAGATGGCTGCGGGGACATGTGACGGCTGCCTGGTCCCGTTGAGCTGGCTTTTAGAAGATCGGCGGCTTGTTGGATGCTATGGAGGTTTGGACCGGGTGCATTGGGCTTTGAGGCTGATGCGTGAATTTGCGACCTGTCAGAACCATCACTATACTCTAATATCCCGGGAAGCCAGTACTTACATCGTCGAGGAATTCCGGGCCTACCACCATCCGACCCGCCAGTCTGGGATATCCGAAGATAAGAAATGAAGTACCGTCTTACCCAAAAGCACAAAACACCCAAAAGCGGCGAAACCCCTTTACCTGCTGTTTATTCAAAAACATCAAATTATTCTGCAAAGCCGCATTCTCCTTTTCATTCGCCGCACCCATCGGCTTCCCCTGCCCACTCGACGCCTTCCGAATCCTCAAGATATCACCTTCAGAAACGCCCAAATTCCTTAACAACTCCCGTTCCAAATCCGGTAAATGCGTCCGGTCCATCTTCTCGCCGACAAACTTCTGTCCGTAAATGACCGCGTCACCAGGTGAAACGCCCGCGCTGATCAGGAACTCTTTCCAGTCGAAGCCGTTGTAGATGCAGGTGGCGCTCGCGGCGGAGGGGACGGGGACGCTGGCTGCTGCGGCGAGGGTGGCGACGCTTGGGCCTGCGCCTCGGGGGCCCGAGGGGTGGGCTGCGGGTCCGTTTGGGACTTGGAGGTGCTCGTTGCCCGGCATCCTGCGAATGATTTCCACGTCTTTTGGGTCTAATTTCGATAGCGGAACGCCGATTTTGACGCCGTTGGTTTTGTGGAGCTGGACTTCGCCGTTGCCGACGCCAATGTATTCAGCTTCGACTTTGAAGGTGCCGGATCGGTCTGTCCACCACCGCAGTTTCTTCGGGTCGGGTTTGTCCTGCGTATCTGGTTTGCTGGCCGCTGGTACTTTTCCGGCTCCTTCGCTTTGTGACGGTTTCGGGAACCCTGAGGTTCTCCCTTGAATTGGCGGCGGTCTGGCAGGAAGAACCGGTGCGGGCGCTGTTACCGATGCAGCCGACGGCGTTGGACGCGGGAACAGCTGCGGAGCAGATGTGGCTGGGTTCGTGTCGGTTGGGCGATTGGAAGGAATCGCTGGGGTCGGACGGGCTGGGGGTTCGGGAACCCCCGGCAGACGTTCAGGAATAGCAGGCGGACGTGGTGGTTGGGCCGGGGGCTCCTGCTTCCGTGTTTGTTCTTCGCGTTGCCTCCGAGCCTCTTCTTCCCTCTTGGCCTTCTCTTCTTCCTTCCTGGCCTCTTCTTGCTGACGGAGTTGTTTCTCCTGCTGATCGCGGAACCGCTTTTCCTCTTCTTGCTGTCGCATCCGCATCTGAATCTTGGCTTCCTCCTGTGCTTGCCGGCGCTGCCGCTCTTTTTGCGCCTCGTCTTCCAGCATCTATAAAAGCCCTTCATCTATCAATGACCCTGTCAAACACCTGGAGCGCCCTTGCTCGTCCTCATCGCTAGAGAAATCGCTAGAAATGCTAGACCATTCTGTATATCCGATACCTACTTGAGCAGGCCCTGGTGCAGCTCCTCCGTCCACATTAGGTCGTTTCAACTGCCGAACGCATTGATATTAGACTTTGGCCAAAGTGCATTGAAAACCGAATGGACATCACACATACCTCGACATAAGAAGCAGGGACCAACCCTTCCCTCCCCTTTTTCGAAATCAATCTCACAAACCACCACTCCTCATCCGAATCATCAAGAACCAACAGATTGTCATTTTCCTTGATCGTCAACTCTTCCTCATTCGTGGCCTCATACTCATACAACGCGATGGCGATCTTCCGAGACTCCCCTTGTCCGTGTTGAGGCGTGCTCACGTGGGCGGGTGAGGCGACGGGGACGACGGGAAGTGGCGCGGCGGTTGTCGTGCGAACCGGGGACGGGGTGGAGGTGATGTTGGCGGGTGGAGTCGCTGAAGGCGGGGGCATGGACGTTCGGTTTGCGGATCTTGGAGGGGCGTCGTGGTGTGGACCTGAGCCTCCTGTTTGCCTCTGTTATGACAAATGTTAGCTTTTTTGCGATATTTCAGTTTGAAGTACGGAGTTGACATGCCTTGTTTTCGAGAGTTTGGAGCCTAGATAAAAGAGCCAGAACGTCCTGTTTCTCGCCTTCGAACTGGTGCTCTTCTCCCGAAATCTCCAGAATTAGCTTTTTCGATTTCTTTTCGCTGAACTTGCTGATCTGGCTCATCTCCCACTTCGACAACAATGTTTTTGACTGAGGTTTGAAGAGGACAAAGTGATGAGCTCTGGCAACAATATTGACCTGTCTGTCCAAAGGATTCGGGTAACACACCTTCAAGTCTGAAATGAAATAAAGAACAAACTCATCACTAATACCCATCAAACCCTTCCGGCTGTTCTTTTTCTTCTTCTTATCAACTTCCGTGACCGCATAGTAGTTGATATCCTCAGGTCCCAAGTTCTCGATAGACGTATGGCGAGGCGCCGCCTTTGGTCGATCGAATCCAAACCCTCCCAACGCCGACAGCAACTGCTTTTTCTGCGCTTCAGCATCTTCCACGCCACCGCCAGGATGTGACTGCGGCGTCTCCTTCACCGGGGAAGGAAGTGCAGCGTGGGCGGGAGATGGAGCATGATCAGCGTGCGTCCCGGCCCCATTGACGGCGGCTCCGTTGGTTTCGGCGACTTCTATGTATGTGGCAGGAACGAGTCCGACCTGATCTTCGTACCGGCCAAACCACCAGTCGATATCAGTGTTTTCGAAGATCTGGATCTGAACGTCCTCTGGGAAAGTGAGTTCTTCGGAGGTGGCAGCTTCGTAGTTGTATAGCGCAGTGCCAACCGTCAGCGGTTCTGCCTGAAGTGCGTTGTGAAATGGGGTTAGCTCGTTTCTGGAAAACCCCTGAGCGACAAGAAGACTGCTCGCATGGTTCATATCCAGACTGGACCAACATCCAGGGCCCAGCACCCAGGATAGACCAGGGGCGTTCCAAGGTTGGAGCCTTGTATTGTTCATCGCCATTCCCAAGTCCCAAGTCCGCCCATCCCGAAAGTGTCACGCCATTCTCATCATCACCCCAGCTCCCTCTCCCTACCCAAAACCAAAACAAGCACACCAACCCACCTCCTTAACATAAGAAGCCGGCACCAACCCCGTCTTCACATCAGCGAACGTATCCTTGGGCCGCTGCACGGCCATCCACCAGTCAGCATCATCCTTCTCGATGATAAGAAGCAAGTCGCCCTCCACGAGAGCGAGCTCCTCGTCCGACTGCGGCTCGTAGTCGTAGAGGGCTTCGCAGACGGCGAGAACTTTCATGGTTGCGGTGAGGATGGGATGGGGATGGGAAGCCTTTTCGGGCGTGGGAATGTGGGAATGGGAATAGGAATTTGTGACGGGTCAAGTCGATGGAAGACAAGGACGGCCTGTGGAAGCTGAGCGCCTCTTCAGGAGTCGATATGCCGTTGACTCTGGTGGTAACGATACTATATGTGGCCTGTGGATGTTTGTGTGTTTGCGGTCCGGAGACTGGAAGATGGCGGGCAGCGAACGGGAGCGCCACTTTGAGTTGATGGGAAGTTGCGCCGTTTAAGGGCGGTGCCGAAAGGCTCCGGATCGTGGATTGGAGTCAAAGGTCCAGTAGAACTCTCACAATTCCTTCCCCCATCTCCCCTCTCCACACCACTCCCTACATGCCGACCATCCGCCCAACCTACACCCTCCTAGCTCTGCTCGCCTGCACAGTCTTCATCCTCACCCTCGCAGCATTCTCCCAAAACTCCTCCGCCCTCTCCGCCCTCTCCACCCGCTCCTCGTCCTTCGCTCTCAGCAACAACATCCCAAAAGTTCCAAATGCCGCTAATAAGCTGGGCACAGTATTGTCGGGGAGGATAGGGGCAGGGCAGTTGCAGGCAGTGAGAAAGCCAGGGGCGGTTATTATGAGCAAGATGGGGAATGAGACGTTGAAGTGAGTATCTCACATCCATGTGCGTTTCGGCTGTTGGAACACCTTTTTTTCCCACAGCCGGTGGAATTGCCAACCTAGCACGATCATATATAGGATGGATAGACGACTGATGCAGCTTCATTGCAATAGGGCCGAACTAGGCCGAGCTGCATGGCGCGTGCTGCACACCATGGCCGGCAAATTTCCCGAAGAGCCCACCGAGGACGAGCAGACCGCTATGCGCGATTATATATACCTGTTTGCGAGGTTATACCCCTGTGGCGACTGGTGCGTTCCCACCTCCCATCCCCATGATTCTTATCCCTGCCTTCATCCATCATCTCACAAAATCCGATGATCTGATTCCCTTCAGCGCCCGCCACTTTGCCCAAATCCTCACCGCCCTCCCGCCCGACGTCACTTCCCGCGCGACCATATCACAATGGGCATGTCAGGCGCATAATAAGGTTAATGAGCGGTTGGGAAAGGCGGTCTTTGATTGTGTGAGGGTGAATGAGGAGTGGAAGTGTGGGTGTGCGGAGGAGTTGGGTGGTGCTGGGGATGGGAAGACGATGACGGTGGTGGAGAAGGATGCGGTGAAGCCCACCGGTTGACGATTGAGACATTTTTTAACTTTGAAAGGACCCTTTATATATAGAATCACAGACACTTGTTCCTTTTTTTTTGGAATAGAGGCAGGATTAGACTCGTCCGTTCTTCGGACTGCTACAATATACGAGGACATTTGGCAGAATGTCACCAGAATGCGATTCTGTCTCTGGCAGGAACTTGAGGTCGCGTAATACTGTAAATGTAGGGTTTGCACAGCCACCCAGCTTCCGCATTAGCCCAAGTTTGTCAGAGGAGTGTGTTCTCCAGTTCCCCATTGCTTAATCACGCAAGACTCCGGATACCCCACCAGTCATTAGACCGTCAATAAGAGTCACCACAAGATAGGCCACAGGGGCTTCCAATTCAGCCTCAGCTGGGAAGCCGCCCGCTGGAGAAACAAAAGCATCCGGAGAGAGACAGAAGCTTTCCAGACTCCCAACCTATCGAAGCAATCCCTCGGCACAACACAACACACACTCCAACCCTTCTCAACCCAACAACCTCGTATCAGCAATGGCTCTGAAGCGCATTAACAAGGTATGTCTCGGAGCTCAGAGAGACAGCGGGGATGGGGAGATTCCAAACCCCGGGGTGGCTTGGGCGCATCTGGTATCCGGAGAAAAACCCGACCGCAATCCGCGAGAAACATGGACATGGGGTGCCACAAGCACCCACCAGAAGGGTTGAGACGCCTCTACATACCCTGAGTATGACTGGTGGACGGCGGTGGGGTCGCCTGTGGTGAACAATGGCCGTGGCCTGCATCGCTGGGATTCACCTTGTCGGAGACATGCTGGGGAATCTCCTGATTTGGACGCTGACGGTTACTTACTCCTATTTTATATTGTTTGGTCCATAATAGGAATTGCAGGACCTTGGACGAGACCCGCCCTCTTCCTGCAGTGCTGGTCCTGCGGGTGAAGATCTTTTCGTACGTATTCTCATTAGTCTATCTGGAACCTTGGTGTGTCGCTCTCATTACTAATAATCCCACCCTACAATTTTTCCGACGCACAGCACTGGCAAGCGACTATTATGGGACCTGTGAGTACCTACTTCCATGGAGTTTCCCTTTCTGTCGCGGCATGGAATATTGAACCGTTTTTTTGCGTCATTTCTCTTTGTTTCGTAGGGTGACTCTCCATACAGCGGAGGTGTATTCTTCCTGTCGATTCACTTTCCAACGGACTACCCATTCAAGCCTCCAAAGGTAAGCTGTCTGGCCGTCTTCCCGTGATATGTCTCACGGGTGATTATTCATCGACGGCATTTCGTATTGAACGTCGAATATTTCGATCCTTGTTTGTTAGGTCAATTTTACTACAAGGATCTATCATCCAAACATTAACAGCAATGGAAGCATTTGTCTTGATATTCTGAGAGATCAATGGTCACCAGCACTGACTATATCCAAAGGTACGTTCTCCCCTTCATCGTTGGCTGCACCTCTTCTCATGGTTGGCGTACATCCCTTCAACTCTGTCACACGCTTCGTAGTGCTGTTGTCGATTTGCTCGATGTTGACGGACCCCAATCCTGACGATCCGTTGGTGCCTGAGATCGCTCACGTGTACAAGACTGATCGCGCACGTTACGAGTCCACCGCCAGGGAATGGACACGAAAGGTAATTCACCGCTTCTGCTATAATTGGATCTTCCGTCAAAGCGTGCATGCTCACCGTTCAACCCCGTGATTGTTTCTATTGTCGCCGTTGCCACCCACACAGTATGCCATGTAGTCGAGAGTTCACCTAGCACACAGTTTCGTTGCCGGATTCCCCCACCCATTTTACGCTCGCTCGGTTCTTTTTGTCCGTGTAGTATGAAATATGATCATGGCCAGATATCTATTCCCCTTTCTCTGCATTTGGATCTGTTTGGTGGGAACTTTCGTGGCCTGCCTTTGTTGCTTAGTCGTCTGACGCTGTGTCAAACGCTCTCCACATAATGTTCAATTATGTGTGATAATTTCATATGTTTCGCGATCATGGAGACGCCAGTGGTTAGCCTGAGGGAGAGGAGCCTGAGGGAGAGACCACCTTTCAGGCATAAAAGGATGCGGGTTCTGGAGGGGTGCTGCGTCCCCCTCTTGAGAATTCGGGCGTCTCAAAGGCTAAGACAACAGGTGAGATTTTCGCAAACCTCTCATTTTTCCTACGTGTTGGACTAAGTGAGGTGACCCCTCTACGTAACAGACAACTTCTCTATGATCTTGAATTACTCAGTGCCGCAAGTCCACCCCACTCTCCTTGCACTACCGTCGACAAGTCGCAAGCCGCCGAGTCATGTTTTAGGGTAGAAAGATGTATCACCCACGTAAATACAATAGGATAGTAGGATAGACGCCATGGCTCGCGAGTACTTCACGTCTATGTGTGTGTGTGTGGGGTATGGGCTCGTCGGTGGTTTCCGTACAATCAGTCTCTACCCCTGCCCCAAAAATCCGCATGGAGATGGTTCCACATCACAGCTTCGACTCCTAACAAACTATCGAACACATGTGGCGGCAATCGCATATCCCCCACCCATATTCTTCGTCATGTTTGGCGGATGGATCAATTACACTGGCACAAACAAGTGAAGATCATCTGAAGCCTATGCGGGTCTCCAGACCTGCCCATGCAAACAGAGTTACTCCCCCATCCACATCGGAGTATTGTCAGAAGGCCGGGCCAACGGAAGCCATGATCCGGTCAATCTCACGACTGGCATTACAACTCTTACTTACACAGGATATCCCCAAGTGACTAGAAACCAAGCTTCGTCCCAAGATGGATTTGTCCCTGCCATCAAGCCCCGTCTTAGGTCTAGCTTTACACACAAAAAGGAGAATCTATGAGAAAGGGGCACGGCGTGGACCCCTGAACCATGCGCCCAAAGTGCTACCATGCAGGGCGGGTGGATGGTTGTATACGGGCTCCACCAACGGGTGAGCACTTCTTTCCTTTACCATCGCGCGTATCACCACCCAGCCACGCGTTTGCGAACGCACTCGGGATGCTTCAACAAGGTGGCGGCCAGGAGAAGGAAGAAATGCCTTTGCAATAACATAAAGCTCACTAGCGACCATCCGCAGCGACAAAGGCGTGGCTTCAAAGCGTCTTCTTTACTGTTGCCGATTCTTTCTTTCCCGCTGCTGATCCCTGGGAAGGCCGTCTCGTCGTCGTCACAGGAGGCTTGTCAGGGGTAAGGGCGCCCGGAAAAACGGTCCGCAGTTGCGTCAAAAGCGTCTTTTGGTTTGGGGTGACCGGAACTGAACTATGCGTCTGAAACGCATGCGCTCGTTGGTGGTCCTTGATTTTGTTGACGTGCTCTTTCAGGATGGTCTTCAAATGAGAGAACCCCTAAAAGCACCGGCTCAAAAACCACAGATTCTCCGCCGAAGTGACAACGGGGATCTTGCCGAGTGACACGTAAAATGTGAGGTTTGAATGCAAAATGACTTTGAAGAGCTGAAAATAAAGACCATCGGGAGAAATCATGGTGTAAAGAGTGGGTAGCGTGCCGTTCCAATCGAACTCTTTGGCATCATCTTTCAGATGTGTCAACGCACGACAAAGGCCGTCGGCGAGCTGCAGGTCACGTTTTCCTGGCTGTGCATGTGGCGTTTTCAGTTCTCCGAGGAGAATGGGTCTGCCCAGAGCTGTGATAGCGATGTCGGGTCTCTGGCGATCCACCATGGTTGAGTCAAACCGAATATCCCATCGAGGCTGCTTCAGGCGGTTGAAATGTGGCACAATATACTTTGCAGTGTACGATGGTTCACTTTGTGGCGTCGGCGGGTCCATTGAAAGATGAGGGAAGATGGAACGTATCATATGCTGCTCTTCGTAGTCCAATGCTTGGAGACCAGATTTGTCATCAAACGTAAAAAAGCCGCAGTCCTGGTCCAGAATTGAGAGTTCAATATCCTGAAGAGCTGACACCAAAGCCGATGAAGGCGGCACTGTCACTCCTTTGTGCCAAAATGCGTCCGCCCCTGCGAGATGCTGATATACTTCTTCCCATTGTTCCCGCGTGATGTAGCGCTCATAAGCCGTGGGGAGGTGACGTGAAACCAACAGGCCACGCTTCAAGGCCACGGCCATCAAGGCATCGTTTGGTCTGAAAGAACGACGCATGGCTGGTCGCTGCTGATCGAGAACGATATCACGCATCAGACGACGATACAGTTGAGATATGTTAACTTCTTCCAGAACAAGATCATCGTCCATTGCTTCATCTTTCCCTTTGAAAACGGCCTCTAGCCCGGGTACACCATCAATGAAAGAAGCGTCCACTGCTTCATCGTCGGGTACGGCCTCCAGCCCAGGTACACCGTCTCTCTCCGGTCTTGCTTCATTTCCTTGCAGCCTTCGCCGTTTGTTGCGCCGCTGTCTCTCGTCCGCTGACACCTCGCAGAAATCTTCCAAAACCACGTCTGCGACGGCCTTGCGAATTTTCAATGTCTTCAGATAGTCTTCGAATGCTTTCTTCGTAGATTCCCGTCCCTAATACATTGAAAAGGCATGAGGCATTAGTGGATCTATGCCCTCAAACGCCTGTCCAGCCCTTGGGTAATGTTGCTCTCCAAAGGGTCCGCTCGAATCACAATGTACACCCCCTTTCCGCGGCTGATTTTGGGTGAATCAAGAAGGGTCAGGGTTGCAACATTCCCGCGGGCTGGCCAATGACTACTGGGTGATGCTCCTCTCCAAAGGGTCCGCTCGAATCACAATGTACACCCCCCTTCCACAGCGGATTTTGGGTGAATCACGAAGGGTCAGGGTTGCAGCATCCCCAGCCCCTCACCGGCGCAACCATGGGTCGATAATCGCAGGTTTGGGGACTCATAGCCATTGTTTGAACAGGCAATAATTGTTCTGACAAAAAAAAGCTGCCATGTCACTGCACGTACCAGATTCCTCAAAAAGTTTCTCACATTGACCTTGTGCTCTGGCGTATGATAGACGTCGCGCAGACACCTTATCCCCGCACAAAAATCCTCTTGCAGGTTTATGGCAGCGCTTGCATGCAGCACATCCCGGTTTCCGGATTGGCTGATCTCCATATATATGCCGATGTAGCCCTGATGGTTGAAGCGACCGGCCTCAAAGGCCGCGAGGAAGTCGTCAATGGTAATGCCATACCCTTCCTGAAGGGGGGAAGAGCAGGACGTATGTTCCTGAGCACAAGGCGAAACGCACAGAGGGGGATTTATCAGAATCTCACCAGGGGAAAGCTGATCTTGGCTTCGCTCACTTCGTCCTCGGAGGCTGTGTCGTGCTCGTCTGCGCCATCGTCGTAACAGTGCTTGTCGCCCCCAAGCATGATGACGGAGGTGGTGTGCGTCCTGTACTGTACACACTGTTGATCAAGAAATCACAATTCTATGGCTGCAAAGCAGACAGAGCTCGTCGGATGGTGTCCCGTACGGGGGAAACGCGCAGGGCTCATATGACCAGCGGGCGCGACGCGTGCCGCATCTGACTGACAGTGACTGTTCTTCACCTGCCTACTGCCTCCACCACTATACGTGAGAAATTTTTTCTTTTGACCAGCTGGGGATAGTCAGCTACATGCCACGGTTGAACCGGTAATGCTGTGAGTGCCTTTGGGATCTGCCTGCGGCTGATGAGTTGCAATCTCTAGCTCCACATGGGGGTTGGGGTTAACCCATTCGTTAACCCATTCCATGGAGAGAGACATTCCTCTAAGGTAGAGACTGTCCACTGGCTAGTAAGGATAAAGGCATTGCAGGGGCTTTGCAGCCATAGCAATCGCCCCGCCTACGGCGGCTCTCTGTACAGTATGGGACTACAGTACAGTAATGTATGTCTGCGACCTTCGGCACACTGTCCGGCCGTCCGGACGTCGCGACCTGAATAACCCGAACCCTACGTAATAAGGATTCTCTGATGGCGCGACGCGACTCACTTTTTCCTCGCCTTCGCCACCCGTCGTTTTCATGCCCGACCGGAACTCAACTCCTGCCGATTCAGCGCACACCGGCAACTACCCGTGCCAAGGTCTCGTATCATACTCGCCCGCAGTCGCGCCGAGGGCGCTCCGGCGGCACTCTCTTCCAGAGAGTGCCGGACAGTTCAACGCAAAGGACAGTCCAACGCACTTTTCTAGCTTTTCTTAAGAAGGGTTAGCTGATTTTTGCTGCGGATGGTCCGATGTCTTTAGTGGCCCAAAGCCCGGGTACGACGCGTCAAGGACACATCATCCCGAGCATAGCCACCAGCAGAAGTCACCGGCCTGCCTGCACACCTGAAGAAGTACGGAAATTGTCGTTGACTTTTGGGTTCCACAAACACCCCCAGAAAAGTGCGTTGGACTGTCCGGCACTCTCTGCAAGAGAGTGCCCGGCTTCACGCACCGCGGGAAGTACCGGGTCGAGTATGATACGAGACCTTTGGCACGGGTACGAAGATGCGACTTACCATCCTAACATTCCGGTTTATCCCACGATCAACAATCTGATGGTGACCCCGCAGGTCTGGGAACCTCGCCGTGCCGTGCACAGGAAAAAGAGACAGAGGAGGCGGAATCAGCGCCGCATGGGGGTAATCCAATTTAGATGGGATCCGTGTCCCGCACCCATTGGGCCGACTGCTCCGTGGAGGGCATAGGAAGAAACTGTACTGCTGCGGCAACAGATTCATCCCTGGGGCAGGTTGGGTCTCTGGGAATCCAATCTGTAGGACGGCGGTGTCTCCGGTGCGGCGCTGGCAACAAATCAAACTGGCAACAAATTACGCAATATCGCTTGTTTGCAAGCAACGCCTTGCCGTGTTTGGGGGGCAGGCATTGCTGGACAGAGATATCAACGAGGCGTCCGTATTCCGCTCCCTATTCTGGACGTATGCGTTTTTTGGCGGCCACCGCTTTGCCTGGAATCTTCCCCCTGGATTTGCCTACACCCTGCCTCCCCCCGCAATGTGGGCGTAGAACAGAGGGCCGCTGGCACGCTGAACAGCGTGCATCGATAATATGCCGAAAGGCAGCAGGCTATTAGGTTAGGTCCGGGACGTTCAGAGGAAACTTGGCAAGCTGGGGTCCACGGAAGCAAATTCTTTGACGAAATGCATACTACAGTTATATAATAGTAGATGACCAGCTGCTTAGATGATGTTCTTCATCTGTGTTCTACGACGTGCGGGGAGGTGGGTACTGCGCTCAGGGTGCTCACATTCGAATGGTTGTGGGCGTTAGTCCCGCCGTGGTGCCAACTGCTGCATATAATAGCGTAGGAATCATCATGATGTACAGTCAGTGGACATAACGCTGTGTGCACCATTGAATTAAATCAGCGACTGCCGCGACGCCAAATTCACATGAGGTGTCTAACCCTGATCCGGGATTGGTGAATAGCCTAGGTAAGGGTAACTTTCGATGGCGGGACTTCTCTGAATGGTAATGCTCACCCGACGGACTATTCTAACAGGCGTGGCGATGGTGAAGACTTCCTGCCCAAGCTCGGTTAGCTTAAGGAGGCGCGAAACGCAAGATACAGGATATTATTCCCTTTTCCGTCTGCAAGACGGTAGAAATGTGAACATCCTCACCGGCATATGCCTAGCTAGCGATGCCAGCGGCAATCTACTCCTCGATTCATGCTCATCATCAGCGGCTCGGGCAATGACGGCATCGGCTCCTGTAGCAAGTATTGAGCAGCCAGGAGGGGCAACCCAGCAGCCAGGAGGGGAAATCCAGCAACCCGGAGGCGATAAGTGATCCCACCGCAACGTACAAGAACTCCACCAGCATGGTGCCCGTTAGTGCAGGAGCGGCCGGTGGGGTTGCAGTCCTGCCCGCAGGAGTAGGTGTTTTGTTTGTGCGGAGACGCAGAACCAGATTGACCGGTACTGTTGCATTTCATATTCGTTTGCGGACGCTCTGATACTGGCCGTGATGATAACTCCCGTGAATAGCTTTACACCCCCAATTATGAGAATGCCTACAGCACGTCCGTTTTGGAGGTGCCTGGCAGATTCGGCGCATCCCTTCAGCTGTCATTCTCGAAGTTGGTTCCCTTGAAATTCGGTGACGACGGGCTCGGGAGGTTCTTGGCAATTGATCCAGGGAAATCTCATCAGGACCTGCCCTGGACCTTCCAGTCTTATCCAACGCATCCCAGGGACATCTTCGGAACCCTAACCCTAACCCTAACCTGTTTTCGTGGGAAAACGCATATGGGAAAGAACAGAAAGGGGAAGGTATATCGTGGTACGTGTACGTAGTCTGCGGATAGTGGTAGGTGCGCAACGAACTTGTAGTGGGGTTCCGAGACAAGCAAGGGAACCCTCTGCAGCATCCAGAAACGTTGCTACCACCCCACGGGCCCAGGCAATGGCGAAGACGGCTTATGGCACATACCCTGCAGCAGAGAGAATGAAGGTGTGAGAATGGCGTAGTTGGAAAGAGGAGACCCGTTTTAGTTAGCGTGCGCAGTCTCAGAATTCAGGGGGAGAATCAGATCGCAATGTTGGGAATTACCTCATTACCCATTACCCCATTACCTCGGTTCACACGGTCCCCCTCGCGCTGCCATACCCATCCTCTCACCCACGCCCGTCATCCTCAATGCCCGCCTCAGTGCCCTCTACAACCATTACCAAGGCTTGCTCCGCTGCATACACCACCGCTTGCGCCGCCGCTTGCTCGGCTTCTTCTGCTTTTGCTGATGCTCGGTCTCAGACTCTGAACATGTCGCCGGAGCTGCACAGGCCGGTTGGTAATCACTATTGCAGGTGGGGCCGAAGAAATGCAGGTGGGGCCGGTGCATATGAACTGCTGTTGGTTCATTGCTCTGTTTTCACTGCTCGTTGCGGGCTCAGTGTGATCTGGCGATTGCAAATTGTTAGAGTGCTATGAACCCCGCGACATGTGCTGTGCTGTTTCCCCTCCTTTTGAAAGTCTCTCGGTCTTTCGGCAGGTGCGCTCGTGGAGGTTCCGAGTGAACCTCCCCTGGAGGGACGTCGCGAGTTCATGCAATTCTCCACATGCGAGGTTTGGTGAGAATGTCTGTGGGCGGAGAATGTACTGGAAACGTCCACCAGAAAACCGTGGATGGAAATCTTCGTAACATTTGCTCTTCAGACGATTATGTGACTCTGCTTAATGAACGGCTTGTGACTGCGATGAATCTCTATTGCTGTGACAAAATGGATTGAACCGCATCTTGTATCTTTTTCATTTGGCCTGTTGAATAATAAATCTGTGTGGTTGCCGTCTGGATGGCCTGCAATGCAAAGCGAGACGTCGGAGTTTCGCATGTTCGACGCGTCACGCGTTCGTCTCCGCGCGCATCGCTTTCCACTGTTTTAGCGCCTGACGACGACTAGATGACTGTATGCGCCCAGCTCAAGTTCACAGTACAGGCCCAGAGCTTTGGTTGAAGTAATCTTATCATCGGTCTCCACTCGAATGGACCCCTTTTCATTACTGTTATATAACCCGCCTCATCGTTTTCGGAGATGAGCTATATCATTGTTGAATTGTGCTAGCTGGAAGTGTTTCTTGAAGAACTATCCGAGTCCGTGGCTGGATCAGTCCCGATGTTCAATGAAGCTTCGTCGTGGGACGCGAGCCAGCGGCATGAGACTGAGACTGCGAAGCACTTCCCGTTTGGCGGGTGGCAAGATTCTTGTTGGATTGAATGGCATTTGCAAACTTCTCCATCATGATCGCAAAGACCTTTGATTCGGGCCATAAGAGACATGGGAATGTTGACAACATAAGCATGCGTTCACAAGTTCATACATATCAGACATCGTTCCACTCACCTCCTGCATTTGAGCCAGTTCGGAAACCACTGATTTACGATCCAAGTATCCGTCACGCAAAGCACTGAAGTCCATCTTGGTTGCCTGCTTCATGACGTTCTGCTCGCATCAACGCTGAAGTTAGCTCACGTCGAGAATCTGAGGGCGCTCCGCATTCCTTCCGCCCCAATAGGTGCTGCATACCGATAGCTTCCGGAGTGGCATTGTGACGACAAAACTGCTCGCCGCGGCGAAAAAAAGCATACCGACCGCCACAGCCACCGACGTGACGATAACTTTTTTCCGCGACGCGACGATAGGCGCGATGATGTCCGTGGCCGGAACCGAAACGAGTATGAACCAGTCCATCCCGTAGTCAGTTACGCGGCGTGCTTGCACCCAAACATTTCCAATTGATGTGTCAAAGCTGCCCTCCATGTACATCGGGTACTGGCTGTATGTGCCATACTTTTTTTTGAACCCAGCGGTCGGAACTGAAATCAGTTCCAAGGGGTGGGTCTCCGGGTGGTGGGCCACGTAAACCGCTGTGCTTCCCGACCCAGTCACGTTCAGGACCTGATTCGGTCGGCTCACGGCGATTCTATGCGGAAGGTTCAGTGACAGCTCGGAGATACACATCCATAGGCGGATAAAACTCACATGCCGGCTGAGTCCCAGATTGCGATGATAGCATTGGGTGTCAAGGAGATTTCCTTTGAGCCGTGCGATACGGTTGGTATTAGAAAAGCTACAGGCATTCCAACAGCTACATATGTACCTGTAAGGTAGTCGACAGGCTCGCCAAAAAAAGGGTGGTGTCCATGTAACCGGTAGGGGGGACGATGGTATTCGCGCCTAAAGATACACCCTTACTGAACCGAAGGTTTGGGTTGTTACCGAAGATGAGACGCGATTGAGTTGTAACATAGAACGATCCTTACGAGATGCCCCATATGAGGGAGCTGACACCCTGTGAATGATAGTCAGCTTCGTATCGAAGTGAACGTAGGATATCAGCGTCCAACAGTACCTTGACCGTGATTGTACCGTCTGGAGCAGAAATTGGATACCAGAGCGAGGGGGTCCAAATGGCGAATGGCGGCATAAAGTCTAAGCCTGATTGGTGTAGAGTCTCGTTATGGACTTCCCACGGAACAACCTTGGGTGTGCGCTGGGTTTGAACAGACAGGGTTGCCGCATCCACGGCCGTGACAAGGAGTGCATCGCAGAACGGTATTGCCGGATCTGTATGATTATAACAGTAGACGCCTGAATCCCCTGGCGAGACAAGAAGCAGGTCCCCCGCATCTAATCTGCCAAAGCCAACTCCGTTGACTAGTGGCTGGTGAAACACCGATTCATAAAACGACAACACCCTGATGAAAGCAAGGGCGCGACTCAGCTTGTATCCTCTGATGGTTCTCCTGTAGAAGGTAAGAAGCACTCACATGTCTGTGTCCCCGAGGAAGTCATGTGGGACGCCTGGTTGCAGGGCGTTGAGGACTCGAACGAACGCAGGAAGTCCCGCCACAGCTTGCGTCGTCTGATAAACGGAGGCCCCAATAAATCGTACTGCGTACTCCATTATTCATTAGCAGGAGGGTGACACCAATAAGGTAGAGCACAACACAATAAGCACCTTTCGAAGCGGCGATATCCGCATAGTTCGTCAGAAGCGAGGAAACCACAATGTCGACGGTTTGGTTAGCCCCACCATAGGCCAAGAGGGCAACTGGCAGGACAATGGCCATCGCCACGATAAGGGTTGATACTGCGGTTCAAGCAAAGGAGGTCAGTCACAAATGCGCTGTCGCCGTTATGATGGCAATTTGAACAAACTACCGAGCAATAGAAGTGGCAAAGGGACCGCAAACCCCTTCAACTGCCTTGCGGGACCCTCAGAACCCTGGGCCTGTTTCTTTTCAACGTCGTCTCCTTGCATCTTGGTGGAACTAAAGGATCTATCGGTTCTCCTCCAACTGAAGGCACCTTTCTGGAAACCAACTTTTATATAAATTTGTGGTGGAAACGGGGCGCCGCGGCCAGGCCCCGAGCAGGCTGAGTAGTCGGACTTCGCCACGGATGGAGATTCGACAGCGTGAACCCGGCATTTGGTTTGCGCCTGGAGATTTATTTCGCCGGAAGAACCAAATCATCTCATCATGCACCACATGTCGAACGGCAGAATACCACCAACTGTAAGGCATTTCCGGGGAAACTTAGGTGAGATCTCTAACATTCCGGTCCCCCTCCTTTTTCAGGAACGCCTCTCGTTATGCACATACACACACATCATCTGATATCGTCAATTGAGCTCTGGAAAACAACTTTTATACGTACAATAACGTTTTCAAAGTTTGAAGGGCTGGAGCCACGCTTATTAGACCAACACGCATCCAATATTTTGCTTAAGCTTCGTGTGTAATGAATTCATTCAATGCTACAATACTTATCACAGTCTCCGCTCCCCGCTCGATTCGCGAGGCTTAGGTTAGGGTTAATGAAGTAGGATCGGAGCGTGGGGTGACTCGGTGACATGGAAGACGATCTCTTCGAAGTGGTCATCAATCCACAGCAACATCAACGTCCCCTGTTGGTTGAACTCGTTGACGGTCAAGGAAGGTTGGGTGTGATTGGTGATTGGCCCAGCGGAGCTGGGTTGACCGTCAACGAGTTCAACCAACAGGGGACGTTGATGTTGGACAAGGGGGATGCGGTGCTTGCGGGCGAAGTCGTCGTCGATGAAGCAGGACAGAGCACCGTTGTGGATCATGGCAGAGGTGGATATCGGGGCTCGGCTGGACGCTACCATGATAGTGACCGGATAGTTGAAGGGTTCGACAGGACCCAGCACAAGCGTTGCGCGTGGGTTAATTTCGGAGTTTTCGACATGGGCAGAGGCTAGGAGGGTTGTGTCGGCTATAACAAAAACGGGAACCAGGGGAGCGGCATCTTCCGTTGCAGGAGCTGCGGGGTTAGGAGGCCCGGAGGAGCGTGTTTTGTCCAGTCGCTGGGGCTTTATTGCGGATGGACTTTGGGAAAACCCTGTTCTGCGGGGGTTTCTTTGATGTCAATGTTGGCCGCGCGGGTAGGTTTCATGTGTTTATTGGGGCAGGCTCTGGCAATGTGGCTGGGTTTGGCGCAATAGAGGCAGAGGTTGTTGTCTATGCCTCGCTGGCGTTCTTGGGAGGTCAGGGGACCGTGGGAGCGGGCAGCATCTATCTGCATCGGCTTGCTGGTATCCACAGAAGTAGTCGGCGAGGTATATTTGGTTGGGGCAACGGGGAAGGTTTGGCGGGCACTCCATGCGACGTTCATAAAGGCGACATACTAGTAAGTGTGAGAACGGGGGGCATGGTGAGCATGAGATCCTTGACATCATGCATAAGACCTGCACGGAAGGGGGCCATCAAGGCGTCGTCGTTCCAGGACACATCGCAGGCGAGCCGACGGAAATTGGTGACATATTCAGTGGCGGAGCGGATTTGTCTGAGGCGTTCAATGCGGGACTTGGCGGAGCAGGTGCACTTAGCAGTAGTCGGCAGAGGAAGCAGATGACTGAGCGAACTCTATGTTGTGTGAGATGTAGTACTGTGAAGTATGTATTGAAGTCTCTAGTGTAAAGAGGACGCGAGGTCCGAAAGGGAAGAAAAGAGTGAAGTCCCGTATGCGGAAGCGTGGCGTAAGCGGGAGGGGAGTCACGTGAGGAGATAAACTACTGGAACCCTAACCGGGGACTCGCGAGGATGATACCTCCAACACCCCCGCTCAAACTCACGAGTCTATCTAAGTGAAAGATAAAGCAAACAATGAGTACAATGGTGCGGCCGTACGCGAAAAGCGGGTGGTGTAGTAGTGCGTTTCGAACTGCGCATGAAATCGATAATATTCCGACGCCGATTATACGCCTAGAATCTTCGACGAGCGAATGAAATCACCTTTATATGACAACTTCAAAATACCGTCCAAACTCCCAACAATAAATTGACACACTCGCATTCCCGACACTCCGACAATCACCAAATACAACTACCTTTACCGAAACCTTGCTTCACAACGACATTTTGTCCTCGGATACGACTGACATGCGAAAAATGTAGGCGTAGGAGAGGATCTCACACATGAAAGCACCCCCGACCCGACTCTCAACCAACCAGAAGCTCCTACGACGCCCGAAACGCTAAAGAAATCACCTGCAAAACGAGAAAACCAATTTCCGGCGGCCGTCTACGCCGAACGTTGCAGAAAACCCCAAGAAAAGATTAGCGATAAGACTGTATCAGCGCCAAAATTGCGAATGGAAAAAGGAAAAACTACGTAGACCGCCGCAGGAAAAGAGAAAAAAGTCCCCAACATAGCTAAATCCTCTAGAGACGACTAGTAGAGAGTTTGGACTTTGACAAAATCCTGTAGCCTAGAAAAATCCATATAAAAACCCGCCTGTTTTCCCCAAACCTTTGTACGATACGCAGAACACAGATCCTGATCAACAAGAGAGCTTTCTACTTCTCTACTCCCAGACGACTTCTTTCAGTTTCGGATAGACTTTCAAGGCGCGCTCATAGACCCGGAGAGCATAGACGAGATGTCGGGGATATCTCATATTCACTTGTATTTCATATTGTATCTGTTTACTTCTACTTGATCCGAGACCCGGGCTGGCCACCCGAGCTCTTGGTGATACATTACAGAAGGCGCCAAGCCTCACTGAAGCCACGCAAGCCCCGCTGGCAGCCCATATATAAAGCTGTCAGTCGAGCGGCCGCTGCAAAGAGCTTCTTACTTTTTTCTTAGGGTTAGGGTTAGGGTTAGGCCACGTAGCATTTCGACAAAACTGATCTTGTCATCAGAATCTCAGTATGTAAATGAGGAAGTGAACGTAAGGCAAGTGTTTGACGAGTTGGCGAGGGTTATGTGCGTTTGGCAACATGTGCAATCAAAGAACGCAGGCGAGATGGCCGCTGACTTGAAGTGTAAGTCGAAATGTACAATAGCAGCTCGTGCGGAGGGAGTGATATTCAATATAGCGCAACTTGCAGGATATTTAGAGGGAGGTCCGTAAAATAGTCATTCACGTAACTTTCACAATCGTTAACCACATACCACATACAAAGCCAATGTTTTGTTTCTAACTTGATTATAACACCAATCGAACAAAGTTTTCAATGTCCCACCACGTCCTTGAACTCCCACAACAATGTTTGACTCGGAATTCGTTGAGTCTTAATATCATATCCATTAGAGCCGCGCGGGGTACAGCCCCAAGCTACAACCACATGATGATGGTATACACTCTACCATGAGTACTCCGTATTAGCTCTGCCGATGCTTTCCACAATTTACATCTTTCACAACTGGAGTTTGCGGATGAAGCTCCGAATATAGGTAGCGAAACCATGGTGCAACCATGGGGTAAAGTGTCAGGTGTGTTGGTTGTGGTCGTCGTTGGTTTGGCCATTCAGTCAAGGAAGGCTCAGAAGGGCCGGGAATGATGTTAAAAATGCAAGAGGAGCCCGAAGCTTGCAACTGGGTCTTATGCAGGGGCGCGGGACAGCCAAATTCAGCACTGAGACGCTCAATGATGTTGGAATATGTGTATTCGGGAGGTAGTTTACAAAATGCTTTATTCGGGAGAGAATTCACGGATCAACGCACTTTTTCTTCAATACAATCAGATCTGAACGAAGCATCTAAGGGCTCTGTAAACAAAAAGTCGCATTTGACTGTCCACCCAACTACCACTTGGCACGAGCCCCCAGCCACTGGCCTTGAGTGATGCCAGCATGGCCGGCGATGGTGATGGCAAAGTCGCAGCCGTCGACAAAAGTGTTGGCCTTGCAGATTTTGCTGCACGCAGTACCTTCGTTGGCCCACTGATACGGAATCCGGAATTTGTCGCCGCAAACCGTCTTGAGCTTGGCGTCCGTGGCAAAGAGACCTTCCTGGTCTTTGCTAACTTGATCACTTGTCTGATCAGCAATGGTGAGGGTTTGCGAGTTCTCCTGGTTGAAAGGAGTAGTCCCTTTTGGGAAACATTCTTTGGTGATGCTGTTCCAAACAAAGAAGGCGGCTTTGGGAGAGGGAACTGCGCTGACAGCGTTGGCACATTCGTAAGCACTGTTGGGTACAGTAGGTTAGCAGGAAGCCGGCGAAGCCGATCGAACCACTTTCTGTTCAACTCAGCTCACCTGTTGTACTTGTGCTTGAAGACTGGGTGGGACGGCAGATCTTGAATGTCCTTCAGATCTCGGTTCTCAAGAATAGTCCAACTCACTGCTGGTGCATGCAGCGGCCGCCGGAGCATCGGGAGATGGAGCAGCTGGAGCAGGGAACGTGCCGCTGGCGACAAAGGCGGCGAGGACAGGGGCGAGGAAGGCAAGGGTAGCGTGCATCTTGAATAGACGGAAGAAACGTGTAACTGATGCTTGTTGAGGGGAGACGAGTGCGACTGAAAGTTGCTTCGTTTGATGTGACTGCTGATGATTGCTAAGTTCGGAGGAAACCCCACTGGCTCCTCCTATTTATACAGTGCGCCAGCTGGCTGCCCTCAGTGGGCCCTATCAGTAAGTGCTTTCAGGACACTGAATGTCCTGCCTGTCGCCCGGGTTAGGGTTAGGGTTAGGGTTTAGGGTTAGGGTTAGGGTTAGGGTTAGGGTTAGGGTTAGGGTTAGGGTTAGGGTTAGGGTTAGGGTTAGGGTTAGGGTTAGGGTTAGGATTAGGGTTAGGGTTAGGGTTAGGGTTAGGGTTAGGGTTAGGGTAAGGGTTACAAAGGGGGTGCTGGGTTCAGGGTTTTGAGGTGACCCTCTCAAACAAGGTTCAGCCAATAACTAAAGATGTAGTTTGAGGGATTTCGAGCCCCGGGACAGAAATTTGGGAACCCATTTTGCGCGTAACTTGAGAAAAAAGCAAAACAAAGTTTTTTACTTAGTACATCTGGCGGAAATCTGACTTTATTGAAGTTACACGCAAAATGGGTTCCCAAATTTCTGTCCAGGTCTCCGAAACAAACCTATCTACATTTCTTATTAAGATCAGAGGACCCTAACGCGAATCCATCAAGTAGCTTTCTAATTGGTGTGTGATTTCCACTTAGTAATAGAATAAGTTGGACTTATCAGCATATACGAGAGACTTATGTACAGGGATCTGAGCAATAATTGGGAATGTGTGGGAATGCCAATCAGGGAGACAGGCAAAGATGTGGGAACCCATTTTGCACGTAACTTGAGAAAAGTGCCAACTTGCATTTCCGACTTAGTGATATTACACATATGACCTATAGACGTATGTGAAGGACTTGCGGATGAGTGTTTGACTGATAATGGGGAATGTATTGAAATGCAAATCAAGGAGATAGGCAAAAATCTGGGAACCCATTTTGCATGTAACTTGAGAAAAGTGCCAACTGGCATTAGGGTCTTAGTGATATTACACATATGACCTATAGACGTATGTGAAGGACTTTGCACAATTTAAGAAAACATATCAGAGGAACTGGAGAAAACACTCCTGGGGACTTAGCAAATTTCTGCACACACTCTTGGGGACTTTGGGGACTTTGGAAATTTCTGAAAGTCAAGCAGACTGTGTTCTCCAGTTTCTCAGGCCAGCACCTCTAGCCAAAAATCCGCATGAATCCAAACTTTTTTTTGTCACACATAAAACTAATACATTTTAAAGGAAGATCCCACATTGTATGCTAACTAAATGTTGTCCTTCTCTGGTGACTCCACTGCTCCTTCAGCAAAGCGTTCCATTTGATCACCAAAGACCCGTCGTCCCTCCTCGTTCAGCTCAACCCAAAGGAACCAATCATTCCAATATTCCATCAGAATGGCATTGAGTGCCCATTCCTTTTCCGCATAACTATGACTTGTCTGCAACTTTCCCGATGCATTCCAGTAACGATAGCGGTTGTCCCTTTTTCCCTTTCCACGCCACGCAATGCAATTGTCACAGTCCACCCTATGGTATATACCATAGGGTGGACTGTGACAGATCCTATAGTAAAAAAGAAGACTCCCATAGTATAGAATGGACTGACCCATAGTTCGAAACTGCTCTGCCGGATCCCATAGTAAAAGAATTGTCACATATCACCTTATTCAACTTTTAAACATTCCCCTCCATGACATCGGATCACGTGACGGCACATGACTTCTCTCCATTCATTTCGAGTCACATTGCGTCATCTTCTGTCATTCCGCCGCTGTCCTGTCAACCGTCAATCCGTCACGCGTTCCCTCCATTCCGCTCATGACCGCCGCCATTCCTCTCAAACCTCTTTAACTTAACCTTCGCCTCCGTCCACAGCCGTAGACACTTTCTTCACATCGTCCCTCTACATCCACCTCTACATTCACTTATTCGTTTTTGTTAACGTCAACTCTACCTAGTTGTTCTCCGATTGGTGACAACGTGAAATAAGTTATACGACTTTTACACGTTGTCACCTTTCGGAGAACAACAATGCTTCTCACACGTTTCTCTTCGTTCCTCTTGGAAAAAAGAGGGAAAATAAATGACGCCTCCCCACCCACCCCTCCATTCACTCTTTCGTTTCTGCTACAGTCACATTCTACCCACTTGTTCTCCGATCGGTGACAAAGTGAAATAAGTTATACGACTTTTACACGTTGTCACCTTTCGGAGAACAACAATGCTCCTCACACGTTTCTCTCCGTTCCTCTTGGAAAAAAAAGGGAAAATAAATGACGCCTCCCCACCACCCCCTTCAACAATGCAATGAAGACCATATCTTATTCACAACACTACAACATTATTTGCAAGATCTAATAAACTCAATCGCAAATCTCTTCTATCTCTTCACGCATGTCGAACAACTTTTGCTGCACTGTCTCACCCCCCGCCATCTGTTTCTTATTTTCATCATCCATTCCGCTGCCGGAAGCCCACTCGTTGGGCATGGAGATACTCTCTGTGACAGCGTTATTCTTGACAAACTCTAATTTTCCCGGCTTGTCAAAGCAAGCCCATTCCTTTTTCTCGTTTTCAATCCAACGGTCGTATAGTTTTCGCCAGACAGGTTTCATGATGGAATTGAATCTGCAAAAGTCCCGTTCGTATTCTTTGCATTCCCAACCTGAACCCATTATCGTACCAGTGATGAATCGGCAGCGAGTTATGAAGTCCTCGTCGGAGATCTTTTCGCGGTGCGAAACTGCCATTAACCTTTTGACAAGCGGTTTACTTAAAAAAGACATGTTTAATGCTCACGTCTCCAATCTGCACCTTGTCGCTTTTATATGAATCTTGGTGTGGGACCGGAACCAAATCCGATAACAACTTGCATTCGATAATCACTGCCAAGAAATGAGGGTATACCACATGAGCAGCGGTCATCCATCTCAAAACAAATCTTGGTGCGGGACCAGAACCAAATCCGATAACAACTTACACTCGATAATAACTCCTGACATCATCGGATTTTCATTATCGATATTAACCTAATTCACATAAAAGTGACCGCACTATAGGTTCCTAAATTTATTCTTTCCTTATTTCAAAAGGAAACCTATTAAATATGTCCGAATTTCTATTGAAAACCGCCGATTTGTCTCAATTTCTGGATCGTAATAAGGCTGATTTTGCGAATACTTCTAGAGAAGTTAAACGATTTCAGCAACATGGAGTATTTGACTCGATTGAACGATTATCCGCTTTGAATGAAGTTAAAAGTCTGATCAATAAATCCAAAATCTCTGCTCGCACTCCGAACGGGATCTCGAATAAATCCATGTCCGATGCCATAGGTAAAGTCCACCGGATCTTCAAAAACGCGGGATATGAAAGATTGAATATAAGCCCCGAGTTATTCGATAAGACGAGAAAGCCTTTGGCGGACGAATCTCACAGATTGAACAACGAATATAATGCGAGGAGACGTCAAGGAATTCAACCCGAAATTTGAAAAGAAGACTGGCAATCCGTTATGAAGGCAATGAAGAAGTATTATGAAGATAATCTTATGGAAATCTTCGATATGAACACTCCGAGTCTTTACCAGATTCAGTCCTTGCAAGATGGAATCATTGGGCTTTTCGTTTGTTATTTTTACAATGTTCGCGCGAACTTTGCAAACTTGAAAATATTCAATCGGGATGGCGTAGATTGGAATAAAGACAATATTTTCATCTTTGATCAAAGGGACCCGAAAAAGGAAGGAAATGCGTCAATCTTATGGAATGATCGAAAGGCTGATCGCATCAAGAAAAGAAAACTTGCGAAAATTGACGGAGTCGAGGATAAAGATCTGAACGGGTCGTATTTGCAGTTCTTTACCGCTCCGCCGCACAGCGATATTGTGGATGTGGATCCTAAATACGTCTGTGACATTTTACTTCGATTTATTCAAAAGTTCCGCAAAGAAGGGAATCTGATCTTCCTGGATGCAAAAGGCAAGGAGTTCAAGATGGATACATTTCGAGAGCACATTCAAGCGATTATGGAAAAGGCATGCGGTCAAAAACATGGGATTCGTCTTTGTCGCAAGGTACAGATCACCCATCTCCGTAAAAATGGTATCTCGCGAGCCTCTTCCATTTTCCTAGCAGACAATTGCCACCACAATGAGGAGGAAAATCTGAACTACTGCAGTGATGCTGTTCCGAAACCTACTGCCGGTTCCTCTCAAACTCCCGCAGGCAGACCCGGAGCATTGATATTAGATCTTGGCTCCCATGTCGATTGACTTAATGGATAATTACGATATTTTACTAAATATTCGACTATAGTCCTTTTGCCTACTTTTCTTGTTCGTTTATCTGCAATATATTCCACTTCATATTCTACGTCTTTGTTTAATCTCCCCGACCGCCTGGGAGGGGGTTGAATCGCTTCCTCTTCCTCGTCCTCTTCACCCTGTCCATCATCCGGTGGTTCAAGATTCTCTACAGTCCGTGGGCGTTCGATACGCTGGTAAGGTGTAGGTACAAGCAATAATTGCGATCTTGCAAAAAGTCCTTTCTCGATCGTCCCATCTTGACTTTTAAGTTTGTAGGATGGTAATTGATTTTCATATGGTGATGCCACCACACCTGCGATTGTGTATAGTTCCGGTGCAAAGTATCCTGTCCTGCTTGGTTTCTTAATGTTTGTTCCAGAATATGGAAACACCTTTCTCACCGTTTCTCCAACCTTCAAAGTTGTTGCTCCACGAACATTCACACTTTTTGCCGCACGACGCAAAATATTACCACCCGCTTCTGAATGAGTCGCAGAATCTGGAGCAGATTCCTCTATTTCATCCGGTGATTTGCGCGTAGTCGAATTGAAAGTGGAATTCAACGAATCTATCAATCCGGGCAGTGCCGTTACCCAGTCCTTGTTCCCTGTTGTTTCCATGAATATGGAGATCTGTTTACGAACAGATGCATTAGATCGCTCGATTATTCCATTCGACCATGGCTGATGTGGACGTGTTGTAAAATGTGGAACATTGATACTTTCTAAGTACTGGTCAAACACGTTTGCAAATTCGCCCCCATTGTCACTTACTAAACGCGTGAATGTCATATTGGGATTCTCCCTTATAATCTCGCGTAGTGCCCTTGTGCATTCCGCTGCTGTCTTTCCCTTTATCGCTTTTCCGTAGAGTTTTCTTGAAAATGTGTCAATCATACTGAAAACCGCACTAAACCCTCTGTAAGAATCGCTTGACATATCCATTGTATCACATTGAAATGATCCTAATGAGGTAGAAACGATAGCACGTACACCAGTCGCTCGAACGGGTCTCCTGAATTTCTGTGCTATCGGTTGTCTCGATAGCCAGTTCATTACTTGTCTTCGAGATATGTTATTTTGCGGATCTTTCCGCAACATGAAATATAGACGATCGCGTCCATAGAAGTTTCGTCCTTCATAGAATAATGCTTTCAGTTTCCCTTCTTGCTCCGGGGTTAACGGCGGAGTCATTGATCTTTGCTTATTGACCAGAAATTTAATCAGTTTCTGGTCATTTTTGTCATTGTTCGGTAAAAATTGATAAAACACCTGAATCTTTTTCTCGGGCATGAGACGCTCAGTAAAGAGGTCATGCTATATAGGCAAAGATTCGAAAAAGCCTGAAAATGCACAACCCAAAATAATAAAATGGCTCAGGAGTTTGGTCGCGCGGAAGTCTTTGTTGCTCAACTCGTAGAATAGTTTTTCGTCTTATTCAGGACGGAAATCTTGGAAATCTTCAAGCGGTCTTTTTCCGCCTAGTGACTTTTGGTTTTACCTGGTCGTCTAAAATCTTCTGTACCAATGCTTCTGCCATTTCCTTCTGTAAGGATTCGAGTATTTCTTTTCTGGAGTTTTCGTTAACGTCTAACCAAAGGCGATCTTGCGAAAGCGCTGCTAATACGGTGTCATACGTTTCCTTTGTTACAATTTCTGGTATATAGAACATTTCTATTCAAAAACCAACAATTTAAAAAAAGTCGTGAAACCCGTCTTTGTCGCAATACCGGTACATCGTTCGCGCATCATCCGCTGCCAAATTCACATATGCAAACGAATACGGCTCCTTTGTGCTTTCCGTTAGATACGATAGAACTTCTTTTTTTGTCTTGAACGCACTTGTCAATAATTTCGCCAAAGATTCCATATCCTCCGAATTATTCTTAAAGATTATGAATTCTGTTGTGTTGTTCTTCATCTTTCGAGTCAGTTGACCGCTCACGGATTGGATACACACCATGGTGGAGCAGAGAAAGTGGCGTCCTTTCGTATAAAGTTTAGACAACTCTTTGTTCAACTCCTTCCCTTGAGCATTGTCACCAGCATCGTCGATATACAACAGCAAGGACTTTCCGCTTTCCGCCAGCAACTTTTGATCTTCCAAAATCTCGGCTATCATTGTATTATTCACTTCGTCTGTGAAAAAGATGTTCCTGTGCTTAGTGCTCTGTGCCAATTGTTTTATGCTCTTATCGTACAAGACTGTATCTGACATTATTATCACTCTGTCAAACACTTTTGCATAAACGTCTTCGATCAATCCACATACAAGAGCGGATTTCCCACTTTTGCGCGGTGCGATAAGTGTACTACATATGGGAGGAGCCTGAATGTCGATCGGAATGATTTTGTTTCGAACCTCGTTTTTCTTTGGGAAGATCGGTTTCGGTTTGTAAGACATTAATTCTCTTACCTTATTACTTAATGTATTCAGAAATTTTATACTCTAGTGTCTCCCAACGTACATACAACATCCAACCTAGACGGATTGAGGCTTTCAAAATACTGAGCGTCTCTTTCCTTCAAGATTGGGACCTGGTTGAAAGTAACGTGAATGACACTATCGCATTTGCCCAACAAGGTTCGGATACCATCTTGTACGCAAAGATCCCAAATGGTAATTACTCGATCGTTGACTTCCCAAACGCTGTTTCCACCGCTATGAATAGCGCGGCTGGCTCTAATGTATACTCTGCTACATTCGATGGTGTGAGACGCAAGTTAACGGTAAATAGCAACTCTGTTCCTTTCAAGATACTTCCTGGCAATCGTGGGTCAACAGCCTATATTCTTATGGGAATGTCCCGTCGAGCGGATATTGGATTCGGTTCCTCTCACGAGATGAAGAATCCTGTCAATTTAAGCGGTTCATATCCTGTCATTTTGACTTCCAACATTCAATGCAAAGGCACCCAGTACCTGACAGATTATAACGACAGCGCTCAATCAATCTGTTGCAGCATCGTACCTGATAGTTTTGGGGACATTGTACAATATGAGAATTCAGGCGAGTTTCTTCCCGTTGGACAGACCATATCTCAAGTCGAGTTTCATCTTATCAATTCCCTTACCGGAACAGAAGTATCATTGAATTCTCCTTTAAGTGTCAGATTTGCGATTCTTGACGATGCAGATGATCTTTGACCGCACCTATTTTCCTCTTTAATATTTTGTTTTCTTTATTAAAACTCGTGTTAAATGAGCGAAGATCCAAATCATTCGAGTGCCTCTGCCGATTCTCCTGCCAATACTGACACGGTACAAGAATCTGTACAAGATTCAATACCGGAGATTCGACCCCCTTCACCGAAGCCAGAGTCAAAACCTAAAAAACAAAGAACACCCGCACAGGAAGCGGCTTTAAAGAAAGCCGTCGCCACACGGAAAAAAAACTTGCAAGAATTGTCCGCTATGAAGAAAAAGGAAAACGAAGATAGAAAGATCCAAGAAGCGAAAAAACTTAGGGTTAGGGTTAGGGTTAGGGTTAGGGTTAGGGTTAGGGTTAGGGTTAGGGGTTAGGGGTTAGGGGGTTAGGGTTAGGGTTAGGGTTAGGGTTAGGGTTAGGGTTAGGGTTAGGGTTAGGGTTAGGGTTAGGGTTAGGGTTAGGGGTTAGGGTTAGGGTTAGGGTTAGGATTAGGGTTACAAGACCCCCTGGGTTGGGTTTTATTATTGGGTTGCCTGGAACCCTAGGGACTTAGGGTTAGGGTTAGGGTTAGGGTTAGGGTTACAAGACCCCCTGGGTTGGGTTTTATTATTGGGTTGCCTGGAACCCTAGGGACTTAGAAATTTTCGGGTTTTCTGGCTTTTGGGTGTGTTCTACAGTTCGAATTTTTGACTCTGAGGGATGTAGTTGCGGGGGGTGTTGGGCACCTAAGCAAGTCGGGGAGGACTAGGTGTGCAAGGGCAAGTGATGGGTCATATGGGCGGTGGTGCGGGTACGGGCGGCGGCAGGGGTGCCAATAGGGGGGGGGGTTTCCATAAAGGGGACATATATGTTATATATACGTTATAGGACTTGTGCAAATTGGGATTCTAATAGTGCCGATCCGGAGTTGGCGTCCTAATTGAAAAGTTGGCCCCATATCATATTCTCTAATTGAAGTACTCTCGGATTGGCAATCCGTGCGGAAACGGCTTCAGAAACTTAGAAAAACGAAATTTTTACGCGACGGGGGGTAAAAAGTTGGAAAATGTGGTGATATCTCAACATCTGGCTGACTATCCAGTGTAGAGCACTTAATGAAAGTTGATTGTAGCCTATGGTTTGCATAGCTGATGTGGTAGCAAATCTTGTGTAACCTTGCTTTTGGCTGAAGAACAGGGCCCCTTTTCAATTCTCAAGTAGTGACCCCCAAGATCTCCTAACAAAAGACACGAGTACGTATGTGCAGGCAAAGGGGTTTGGCTGTGTTCTCCAGTAAATATTTTGTGATTCCGCTGTGCATCGTAGACTGTTTGTAGGACCGTTGCGGAATGTCATTTACCAAAACTGTTGAACATTTTCCGGTTAAAGCAGTGTTCTACAGTTTGTCCATGCAGGTTAGAGCACGTGACCTGGGCTTGCTTGCAGGGTACGCAGAGTGAGAGGGTTGGGGTTAGAGATTTCCCAGATCACTTATTAAATTCAGCCAAACTGTCTCTGTCATGGAACATTTAAAATGGTGGAAAGTAGTATTGCATTTATTGATTTAGAGTACATTGGAAAAGCGCACATTCAGAAAAGGGTTTTGGTGTAAAGTTATCAACGACATTCAACAGTACTAAAGGACTTCCGCAAGCATGTCACGGACTTGGTTCTGTCCAAAAGTCGTACGGCACTCAGGGTACCTGGCGCAGCGGAGACGGAAACGATGCTGACCGCCAATGCTATGAAAAGCTGAGCCTCCACAGTTGGGACATTGAAGCTGATCACGATGCTGATGGAAGAGTTCACGGATATTGCCAATGGGAGCAGCATCAGGCACTTCCCCATCCCCATGACCCCACCAAGCACGAGCAGGATCAATGACGGGTGCAATGCCTTTGAACCATCCGGGATTGAAACCAAAAGAGTTGAGAACATCTCGGAAGCGCTGACAGTCTGTCACAGTAGTCTGTCTATTGCGATCTCCTCTGAATAGAACTCTGGTGGCAGCGTCCATGATGCCATTGATGAGACTGTAGTACTCTTCCACCGGCACAAGCTTCAAGGAGTTTGCGCCCATGTGCTGGAAAATGGTCTCGATCTGGTCCAAATGGAGATTCAAAACCATCTGTTCCGCTGATTCCAACCTGGCGCACTGAACTCGCACTTCAACTCGCATGCCAGTAATGTGGAGCGGGTGACTGTTGAGCCATTGACGTAAACCTCTCAGTGTCTCACTGCGATCCCCAAGGCTGGACTTGGTTTGGGGCATTCGCGAAGACAAAGTCGAAGAGTAGGCTTTGAGCGCATGAACAAGCTTTGGGTAGCAAGTAACTGTCACAGTCCACCCTATGGTATATACCATAGGGTGGACTGTGACAGATCCTATAGTAAAAAAGAAGACTCCCATAGTAGAGAATGGACTGACCCATAGTTCGAAACTGCTCTGCCGGATCCCATAGTAAAAGAATTGTCACATATCATCTTATTCAACATTTAAACATCTCCCTTCACGACATCGGATCACGTGACGGCACATGACTTCTCTCCATTCATTTCGAGTCACATTGCGTCATCTTCTGTCATTCCGCCGCTGTCCTGTCAACCGTCAATCCGTCACGCGTTCCCTCCATTCCGCTCATGACCGCCGCCATTCCTCTCAAACCTCTTTAACTTAACCTTCGCCTCCGTCCACAGCCGTAGACACTTTCTTCACATCGTCCCTCTACATCCACCTCTTCATTCACTTATTCGTTTTTGTTAACGTCAAATCTACCTAGTTGTTCTCCGATTGGTGACAAAGTGAAATAAGTTATACGACTTTTACACGTTGTCACCTTTCGGAGAACAAGAATGCTTCTCACACGTTTCTCTTCGTTCCTCTTGGAAAAAAGAGGGAAAATAAATGACGCCTCCCCACCCACCCCTCCATTCACTCTTTCGTTTCTGCTACAGTCACATTCTACCCAGTTGTTCTCCGATCGGTGACAAAGTGAAATAAGTTATACGACTTTTACACGTTGTCACCTTTCGGAGAACAACAATGCTCCTCACACGTTTCTCTCCGTTCCTCTTGGAAAAAAAAGGAAAAATAAATGACGCCTCCCCACCACCCCCTTCATCAATCCAATGAAGACCATATCTTATTCAAAACAATATTTACAAATTGGGAAATACAGTCGCTTCTTAATCACTAGTTTACAACGATGCTCTTCATCTTTTCAAGGATAAGGGATTGAATCGCATCGGTGCTTGGTACATAATGCAATCCAAGCGCGCATAGTTTTTGCTTTGACATTCCATCTATAATCCTGTACGGTTGAAGACGGAACTCCTTTCCCCTCACGGAGGCAACACCGCACATATGCATGGTCACAATATCATACACTCGCCCGTTCTCGTCCTCTAACCACACATGTGCATCCACTCGATCGCCTCGGTTAAACTGATGAAATTCTGTCCACGTTTCTCCACCGTATTCAAAGAATGGCTTCGTACGACCTATGCCGAGAGAACCAGCAACGATCTTAAGGTTGAGATGTTTCCATCCGTCGTTGGCGTTCACGGTGTTGTAAGCAAGGCATTGATGATCTTCGCAATAAATCCCCTTGCGTATTTCGTAAAATTCATGATAGACTTTTCGGGCAGAGGGGAAAAAAGGGCTTGGAACAAGAATTTTTTTGAATTGACTGCTCAACGTGTGTCCGATTTGCGCCATTGCCATCAATGCGAGTAGATTGCTTGTAAAATCCATTTTGATTGGGAGTTTCGATTGGCGGTTAGGAGATCTGAATGTTTGAGGCCAAAAGTTTCCGTTAGTTTGACTTTATTTATAGAGGAAGAATGCTTCTCGATAGAGCATACGGATTAGCGGTCATCCATCTCGAAGCAACCCCTGAACGCATGAGCAGCGGTCATCCATCTCGAAACAAATCTTGGTGCGGGACCAGGACCAAATCCGATAACAACTTACACTCGATAATAACTCCTGACGTCATCGGATTTTCATTATTGATAATAACCTAATTCACATAAAAGCGACCGCACTATAGGTTCCTAACTTTTTTCTTTCCTTATTTCAAAAGGAAACCTATTAAATATGTCCGAATTTCTATTGAAAACCGCCGATTTGTCTCAATTTCTGGATCGTAATAAGGCTGATTTTGCGAATACTTCTAGAGAAGTTAAACGATTTCAGCAACATGGAGTATTTGACTCGATTGAACGATTATCCGCTTTGAATGAAGTTAAAAGTCTGATCAATAAATCCAAAATCTCTGCTCGCACTCCGAACGGGATCTCGAATAAATCCATGTCCGATGCCATAGGTAAAGTCCACCGGATCTTCAAAAACGCCGGATATGAAAGATTGAATATAACCCCCGAGTTATTCGATAAGACGAGAAAGCCTTTGGCGGACGAATCTCACAGATTGAACAACGAATATAATGCAAAGAGACGTCAAGGAATTCAACCCGAAATTTGGATTGAAGACTGGCAATCCGTTATGAAGGCAATGAAGAAGTATTATGAAGATAATCTTATGGAAATCTTCGATATGAACACTCCGAGTCTTTACCAGATTCAGTCCTTGCAAGATGGAATCATTGGGCTTTTCGTTTGTTATTTTTACAATGTTCGCGCGAACTTTGCAAACTTGAAAATATTCAATCGGGATGGCGTAGATTGGAATAAAGACAATATTTTCATCTTTGATCAAAGGGACCCGAAAAAGGAAGGAAATGCGTCAATCTTATGGAATGATCGAAAGGCTGATCGCATCAAGAAAAGAAAACATGCGAAAATTGACGGAGTCGAGGATAAAGATCTGAACGGGTCGTATTTGCAATTCTTTACCGCTCCGCCGCACAGCGATATTGTGGATGTGGATCCTAAATACGTCTGTGACATTTTACTTCGATTTATTCAAAAGTTCCGCAAAGAAGGGAATTTGATCTTCCTGGATGCAAAAGGCAAGGAGTTCAAGATGGATACATTTCGAGAGCACATTCAAGCGATTATGGAAAAGGCATGCGGTCAAAAACATGGGATTCGTCTTTGTCGCAAGGTACAGATCACCCATCTCCGTAAAAATGGTATCTCGCGAGCCTCTTCCATTTTCCTAGCAGACAATTGCCACCACAATGAGGAGGAAAATCTGAACTACTGCAGTGATGCTGTTCCGAAACCTACTGCCGGTTCCTCTCAAACTCCCGCAGCAGACCCGGAGCATTGATATTAGATCTTGGCTCCCATGTCGATTGACTTAATGGATAATTACGATATTTTACTAAATATTCGACTATAGTCCTTTTGCCTACTTTTCTTGTTCGTTTATCTGCAATATATTCCACTTCATATTCTACGTCTTTGTTTAATCTCCCCGACCGCCTGGGAGGGGGTTGAATCGCTTCCTCTTCCTCGTCCTCTTCACCCTGTCCATCATCCGGTGGTTCAAGATTCTCTACAGTCCGTGGGCGTTCGATACGCTGGTCAGGTGTAGGTACAAGCAATAATTGCGATCTTGCAAAAAGTCCTTTCTCGATCGTCCCATCTTGACTTTTAAGTTTGTAGGATGGTAATTGATTTTCATATGGTGATGCCACCACACCTGCGATTGTGTATAGTTCCGGTGCAAAGTATCCTGTCCTGCTTGGTTTCTTAATGTTTGTTCCAGAATATGGAAACACCTTTCTCACCGTTTCTCCAACCTTCAAAGTTGTTGCTCCACGAACATTCACACTTTTTGCCGCACGACGCAAAATATTACCACCCGCTTCTGAATGAGTCGCAGAATCTGGAGCAGATTCCTCTATTTCATCCGGTGATTTGCGCGTAGTCGAATTGAAAGTGGAATTCAACGAATCTATCAATCCGGGCAGTGCCGTTACCCAGTCCTTGTTCCCTGTTGTTTCCATGAATATGGAGATCTGTTTACGAACAGATGCATTAGATCGCTCGATTATTCCATTCGACCATGGCTGATGTGGACGTGTTGTAAAATGTGGAACATTGATACTTTCTAAGTACTGGTCAAACACGTTTGCAAATTTGCCCCCATTGTCACTTACTAAACGCGTGAATGTCATATTGGGATTCTCCCTTATAATCTCGCGTAGTGCCCTTGTGCATTCCGCTGCTGTCTTTCCCTTTATCGCTTTTCCGTAGAGTTTTCTTGAAAATGTGTCAATCATACTGAAAACCGCACTAAACCCTCTGTAAGAATCGCTTGACATATCCATTGTATCACATTGAAATGATCCTAATGAGGTAGAAACGATAGCACGTACACCAGTTGCTCGAACGGGTCTCCTGAATTTCTGTGCTATCGGTTGTCTCGATAGCCAGTTCATTACTTGTCTTCGAGATATGTTATTTTGCGGATCTTTCCGCAACATGAAATATAGACGATCGCGTCCATAGAAGTTTCGTCCTTCATAGAATAATGCTTTCAGTTTCCCTTCTTGCTCCGGGGTTAACGGCGGAGTCATTGATCTTTGCTTATTGACCAGAAATTTAATCAGTTTCTGGTCATTTTTGTCATTGTTCGGTAAAAATTGATAAAACACCTGAATCTTTTTCTCGGGCATGAGCGCTCAGTAAAGAGGTCATGCTATATAGGCAAAGATTCGAAAAAGCCTGAAAATGCACAACCCAAAATAATAAAATGGCTCAGGAGTTTGGTCGCGCGGAAGTCTTTGTTGCTCAACTCGTAGAATAGTTTTTCGTCTTATTCAGGACGGAAATCTTGGAAATCTTCAAGCGGTCTTTTTCCGCCTAGTGACTTTTGGTTTTACCTGGTCGTCTAAAATCTTCTGTACCAATGCTTCTGCCATTTCCTTCTGTAAGGATTCGAGTATTTCTTTTCTGGAGTTTTCGTTAACGTCTAACCAAAGGCGATCTTGCGAAAGCGCTGCTAATACGGTGTCATACGTTTCCTTTGTTACAATTTCTGGTATATAGAACATTTCTATTCAAAAACCAACAATTTAAAAAAAGTCGTGAAACCCGTCTTTGTCGCAATAACGGTACATCGTTCGCGCATCATCCGCTGCCAAATTCACATATGCAAACGAATACGGCTCCTTTGTGCTTTCCGTTAGATATGATAGAACTTCTTTTTTTGTCTTGAACGCACTTGTCAATAATTTCGCCAAAGATTCCATATCCTCCGAATTATTCTTAAAGATTATGAATTCTGTTGTGTTGTTCTTCATCTTTCGAGTCAGTTGACCGCTCACGGATTGGATACACACCATGGTGGAGCAGAGAAAGTGGCGTCCTTTCGTATAAAGTTTAGACAACTCTTTGTTCAACTCCTTCCCTTGAGCATTGTCACCAGCATCGTCGATATACAACAGCAAGGACTTTCCGCTTTCCGCCAGCAACTTTTGATCTTCCAGAATCTCGGCTATCATTGTATTATTCACTTCGTCTGTGAAAAAGATGTTCCTGTGCTTAGTGCTCTGTGCCAATTGTTTTATGCTCTTATCGTACAAGACTGTATCTGACATTATTATCACTCTGTCAAACACTTTTGCATAAACGTCTTCGATCAATCCACATACAAGAGCGGATTTCCCACTTTTGCGCGGTGCGATAAGTGTACTACATATGGGAGGAGCCTGAATGTCGATCGGAATGATTTTGTTTCGAACCTCGTTTTTCTTTGGGAAGATCGGTTTCGGTTTGTAAGACATTAATTCTCTTACCTTATTACTAAATGTATTCAGAAATTTTATACTCTAGTGTCTCCCAACGTACATACAACATCCAACCTAGACGGATTGAGGCTTTCAAAATACTGAGCGTCTCTTTCCTTCAAGATTGGGACCTGGTTGAAAGTAACGTGAATGACACTATCGCATTTGCCCAACAAGGTTCGGATACCATCTTGTACGCAAAGATCCCAAATGGTAATTACTCGATCGTTGACTTCCCAAACGCTGTTTCCACCGCTATGAATAGCGCGGCTGGCTCTAATGTATACTCTGCTACATTCGATGGTGTTAGACGCAAGTTAACGGTAAATAGCAACTCTGTTCCTTTCAAGATACTTCCTGGCAATCGTGGGTCAACAGCCTATATTCTTATGGGAATGTCCCGTCGAGCGGATATTGGATTCGGTTCCTCTCACGAGATGAAGAATCCTGTCAATTTAAGCGGTTCATATCCTGTCATTTTGACTTCCAACATTCAATGCAAAGGCACCCAGTACCTGACAGATTATAACGACAGCGCTCAATCAATCTGTTGCAGCATCGTACCTGATAGTTTTGGGGACATTGTACAATATGAGAATTCAGGCGAGTTTCTTCCCGTTGGACAGACCATATCTCAAGTCGAGTTTCATCTTATCAATTCCCTTACCGGAACAGAAGTATCATTGAATTCTCCTTTAAGTGTCAGATTTGCGATTCTTGACGATGCAGATGATCTTTGACCGCACCTATGTTCCTCTTAAATATTTTGTTTTCTTTATAAAAACTCGTGTTAAATGAGCGAAGATCCAAATCATTCGAGTGCCTCTCCCGACTCTCCTGCCAATACTGAAACGGTACAAGAATCTGTACAAGATTCTATACCGGAGATTCGACCACCTTCACCAAAGCCAGAGTCAAAACCTAAAAAGCAAAGAACACCCGCACAGGAAGCGGCTTTAAAGAAAGCCGTTGCCACACGGAAAAAAAACTTGCAAGAATTGTCCGCTATGAAGAAAAAGGAAAGCGAAGATAGAAAAATCCAAGAAGCGAAACAACTTCTTGAAAAGGAGAAACTCGCAAAGAAATTGGCGAAAGAGGAAAAGGCTAAATTAAAGCCGCAAACATCACAAACCGCTAAACGGGCACGTTCAATCAAAGTTCCACATAATGAACCGACTGCAATTCGGTCAAAACCAAGTCAAGAAACGGAATATGTTGAGTTTGACACTGACTACGACGATGATGGCTACGACGATTACGGTGGAATTTATGGCTAATTTTTTTTTTGTACTTATTAGTAAACATGTCTGTACCTAACAACTGGCTGTTTGCTACGAAAACTTTCTCCCGCCCGTACAGCGACCCACGAGGGGAAGGAGTGGCTACTTTTTCGCCTTCGGGTCAAAATGTGTATTCTACGAAAACGCGTCAGTTGACACCTATTAGAATCCAATGCGATTCCAATTCTGTCTCGTTCATTTTACAAAAGTTGATTCTTTCGATGGACGTCACGGCTTTGAAGAATAATGCTCCTGTATCTGGGTCTGGAATCGTTAATACCAAACTTGGTATCGAATCTATCATACAATCGCTCACAGTTAAAGCAGGTAACGAAACAGTGGTTCAGATCCCGAATTATCCTGCGTACCTTGTACAAACGTACAGAAATATGAGTAAAGGCCATAAACAACTACTTGGAAATCTGACTGGTTATGGTTCCACTGATATGTTCAGCGGAACTGCTACAGCCAGCGTTAGCATGCACCCATGGGTCGGATTCTTTCATCCAACAAACGATCATTTTCTGCCGGTCTGGGCACTCCCGAATCAGGCCATGACCATCGAGTTGGTACTTGCAGATCCCAATACAGTTTTCACAAGTGCTGGAGTAGTTGATGAACTTCAAATCAGCAACATTCGTTGCTTGGTGCCTTACGTACCCCACCTCCGTCGATCGTTGTCAATGCTACAAGAGCAATTGCTGATGGGAAGAGTATCTACTATGATTATGTTCGCGCAACTCAAACGGAAAACGCATGTAGCGGTGGCTTGAGAAATACTTTTAACCTGCATATGTCTGGCGTCAGATCCCTTATCGGATTGGAAATGTCATTTATAGACGATGATGTGCTTGCAGATCAAACTAAGGACAAGTCACAATCATTCTCATCTCAAAATCTAAGAGAATGGCGGCTCCAATTAGGACCAAATGCGACAATTCCAAGCGGTCTAACTGGTTTTACTCACGGGCCTTATGATCGTCAAACGCTTCTTGTTTCCCAACTGAGCAACAACGACTTTGAGCAACTTGCTGATATGGACATTTCATTCAAAGACTATGATACCGCAAATTTCTCGTTTTCTTACGGTTTTGAAGACAAATCCGAAGGAAGTGGGGCCGCTTTGAGTTTTACGGGAACCGACTCCATACTTCGAGTGCACACCGTACATGCGTCTCCGGCTCCAAGTCAACGAGTTAGACTTCTCAGTACATATCATGAGAATGTTACCTTGGCAATCGGGGATGTAGTCAGCGTTGTATAATTACCATAACCTCCATCTCTATCAAGCAAGTCCCGAATTGTTTCAACGATTCAAATGGCACCTAGTTGTTCTCCGAAAGGTGACAACGTGAAATAAGTTATACGACTTTTACACGTTGTCACCAATCGGAGAACAAGAATGTTCAGTTTGGAAAAAGACGGAAAAATAAATGACGCCTCCCCCCTGTCAAAGCGCGTTTACGTAATATCGCCGACTACATTCCTTTGGAACCACCGATTTCCACAAGAATGTCCAAACATAAGAACTCTTCAACAAAATGGCTCTCGCCATTCATGAAGCAAACATCGACCCATCTTATTTCATTATCAATCCTGATGTCGGAGACGGGTTCTTCAAGACCTGCATTGCTTTGCATCACATACTGGATGCGAAATTATACAAGGTTTCGTATCCTGCAGCGGACGATTATTTGAAAGCGAGATGGAAACTTTCGAGAGCGGCCGGTTACAACTTTTCCCGCGCCGGACGAATTATTATTCAAATGGGGAAAACACTCGGTCGGGACGAAATGCCCTGCGCTATCGGGCTTTATCTCATGTTGGATAAACTTCACAAAGAGCGAAATTTGACTCATGTTGAGATATGGAGAAAGGCGGTTCAATACTTTGGCTCTCGTCAAATGGTCATTGCGGTCAAAATGGATGAAATATTTGAAGACCTACCACCCGATTCCGCCATTGACCTTTCGGGCGAACCCGGTCTCCAGTTGGACGATACCACTCGCACAGAGATAGATGAAGAGATAGATGAAGATACAGATGAAGATACAGAGATTGAAGATGTGATCGAAAATGAAAGGGATACGAACGAAGTAGATTGGAGTTCCCGATTAAGAAAGCGAAAAGAGGTTACTCAAGACACCTCAGACGAAGATGATTCGGAGACTACCAAACGACCGAATATTCCGATATCTACTGGATTTGGAAGATCCGAAAACGAGTATAATACGCCCCAATATCTGGTGAATCTGATCACCAAATTTTGTGGCGAAATTGATCTTGATCCGTGCTGGAATCCCGAGTCAAAGATCATTGCAAAAACCGTATACGGTGAACAAGTCGACGGAACATTTGTCAACGCTTTGACGTTGTCTGATTGGACAAAAAGCAATTGGGTTTATCTTAATGCACCTGGTGCTGCAATCGACGCTCTACAACATGGTCCGAAAACTTCTGCGAAAAGACCTTACCTCCATAACGACTTTTGGGAAAAGACAATGTTGGAAATGAAAAAGGGAAACATCAAACGGATCATTGCAATCATTCCGAATTGTCCATACCGGAAATGGTGCAGGTTCGCCCTCGCACGGGGACTTTGTTGCCACCTTACGAGAAAAGTCCCGTGGGATAAAACGGCCGCTGCAAAGGTTCGAATGGACGACATGCGATTTTCGGCAAAGAATTCACATATCTCGAACGATGTCTATTCACGCACGATCGTGTATATTGACTCGGATGCAGACTATCCACATACAGATAAATTCATCGAGGTCTTTCGAACCCATGGATTTATTCCCGGATTAAATACGCGCATACCAAGGATTCTGGAGATTTCCGAGAAAAGACCATTGCGGTACTTTTCTGCCTTTGCTGGAATCGGTGGTGCCGAAATGGCATTAAGAAATATCTTTCCCGAAGCCATTTGCGTTGGCTTTTGCGAGACAGATAAAGACGCTTTAAAAGTTTATGTTGAGCATCATCCTCGACATAAAAACTTTGGAGACATCACCAAAATCAAAACAAATACCATACCGGATTTTGACCTGTTAATCGGAGGTCCTCCGTGTCAACCTTTTTCGCTTGCCAATCCGGGAAAAACTAAATTCACCGATCCTCGGGCGGATTTGTATACACAATTCGTCAGAATCCGCAACGACTGTCAACCCCAATATGTGATTATGGAAAACGTTCCTATGGATTCAGCAAGCATTGCGGAGATCTCGAAAGGACTTTTGTCTACGACGGTGCAAAAACTCAATGCCGCGTCGTTTTGTGCACAAAATCGAATCCGTTTATACTGGACAAATTTCTTTGTTCCGGAACCTTTGGATGTGCCTTCGCCGACAATTGACAGTATAGTAGAACCCAATCATTCCGGAAAGTCGCTCCATTGGAAATGCTTCAAACAACCTCCTCCCCCAGATCTCATTGCCGCGTTCAACAAGGACACGGTGGAGCAAACAGTGAAATTTCGGGACGATGGAAAAAGTAACACCATCATAGCGACCGAGTGTTATGAATTGGCTATCGCTGCAAATGGAGTATTCAGGCTTTTGACCTGCTCGGAACGCGAGAAGTTACAAGGGTTTCCCGTGGGATATACCGCATTTGTCCCGGATAAAAGTAGAAAGCGATTACTTGGAAACGCTATGAACGTACCTACAATCGAGTACATCCTAAAGCACATCCCCTGATGCTTCATTCGATCGTCCCGCCTTGTACTTTATCTAAGAAATCCTGACCTTGTCTATTAATCTCATCGAGTCTGTGAATCCCCTTTGTTGCAGTGGAATCCACTCGACGCGAAGTTTCTTTGATCTTCTCGTTGAAGAGTGGAGATTCTTGCACAGCATTGTTAACGTTTGTGATGAATTTTGCGCTTTTATGTCCCACCTTCACAGCGTTGTTTGCAAATGAACGCGCCTTGTGATAATAACTTGGAGCATTGGTTATAAAAGTATTCGCTTTTTTTTTCAGATTGTTCAAGAAATTTGCCATGTCTGTTATTGTACATAGACACAGAATTAAATTTGATGCCTTTAGATAAATGGCATTCTATAAAGCAAACGTGCTAGAATTCCAAGGGATCAACCGCTCAAAAGGAATCCCGAATCTCCAGCGTCACCAAATCGGACGAGCCCTTGACTATAATAATCTAGATGAGAATGGAAGGCCAGATGTCGTTTATTCTTGGAATAGAAACATCCACGACAAAGATCTTGCAACCAAAACACATTATGTCAAACCAGTTTATGAAGAGCGTGTTTCCAGCGCCGAAATCCTCCGGTTATCTGCAAAACAGCACTATACCCAAGCATACAAAGATGGTCTAGAATATATCAAAGCCGAGAAAGACTATCGCGCTAAAGAACGATATCTGGATAGCATCACACCATCTCGGCGAAACAAGACCGTCACAATTGGGACAAGCACATCAACGAGTGGCCTTCCCGTCCCCGACACGGAAGGTCGGGTTTATAACTATGATGCGCAAACAACTGCGCAAACAGGCTTGATGTTTGAAGCACCGGCTAACCTACATGACGTCCCAGATTTGCCCAAAAATGTGTCCGGTCAACGTGTCCACCCAGTTATAATCACGCACGAAAAAGAGATCGTTGTTGATAACCTTACTGGAGCAGCCCAAGTCAAAACCGGAAGTTCCTCTGTTCTTAAAGCACCTGTTGTAAGCAATTCTCTTGATTATCAAGAGCCAATGATGCCCGGATCGTTTCCTAATATGATCGGAAAAGATGAAGTTAAAATTGAAAATAACATACCTCCGGAGATCAATATTGGGAATGAAAGAACAGAAAGCAAACCAGGGGTCGCTTTGACCACCATCAGCGACCCGAATAAGGTTGAGGAACTCTTATCAAAAACACAAGTTACGAGTAATCTCGTTCGAACCCCTGGAAAGACGCCTATTGGAAATGTGAGGAAAGATCGTCGTTTTGATCCGACCAAACGAAGAATAAAGAACAGATTAGAAGACTCACTATTGCAATCCACACTTAACAAGCAGGAATTGGTAGGATTTTCTGATGGAATTAACATTGAGGTACACGATGATGGCGCAGCAAGACGGAGATTGTCCGCACTCGCTAAAGATAACACAATCCCATCACCAAAACCCCAAGCCCGAATCGGTGCTCGCACTGATGAGTTAGCCATTAATCCCGCTGTTAAACGAAAAGCGGAGGTTTCTCTAAGAAAGGAACCGTCATCAAAGCGACGAAAGATTGATGATGCAGACGAAATTCAATTAATAGATCCAAAAGTTTTGGAACGATCTAGAATGCATCGAATAGTTCAAGCAAATGTTGGAGTTGAGACCATTGTTGATCCAGTGGCTTCCCGTGTTAAGAAACAAGAAAAAGCCTCATTCTTGCGTCCTATCGCAAATCTACGCGGAAAGGAAAGAATCGATTATGCGATACCTCCAACATTTACCGTCGCGGATGTTGAACCTACTGTAAGCATCCGAAAACGCCCTACAAAAACGCAACAAATGCCCACTCGACCTGTCAAAAAGGTCAGAATTGACTGAATTTATGGATTTACATTCAGTGACATAACGCGTTTCAAGTTGTCATAAACGGGATTGCTAAAATGCAACTTAAATAGATACGTTTCTGATGGTCTAATTGCAATGAAAAGCAAAGAAACGATGCGTCCGTACTATCCGAAAAGAAACCCCGCAGGTCAAATCATATATCCGCTGGGAACTCGTAAGTGTAAAATGGATAATTGCACAACCACGATTCCGTTCATTAAACACCGACCGTATTGTTATGAATGTTATTTGAAGAAAAAGGAACCGGTCGATTTCAAGTTGGATGCTGATAGCGACTAAGCGATCTTCCGAAAGTAACTACCCACTGATTCTTGATTGTTCTTCCTCCTTTTCCACCTTTTATCTGATATCGTACATGCCATTGCGTACGCTTGTTTAGAAGAAGTCACTTGTAATTCTACACCCCCTTTCCCTTTGTATGTCAATTCACCTTTATCAAATTTTTCAAGAATCTCATCCATTATCTCCTTCTTGAAAAGTTCGGCCGAAACCTCCTCTTCGTTTATATTGTGTTTTCTGTAGAATTCGTCCATTTATTGTTGTAAGATAAAGTGTTTTACGCCATTTAACCGCGAGCCCCAATCGTTCTCCGATTGGTGACAAAGTGAAATAAGTTATACGACTTTTACACTTTGTCACCTTGCGGAGAACAATGCTTCTCACACGTTTCTCGTCGGAAAAAAAAGGAAAAATAAATGACGCCTCCCATTTGGACTCCATACAGTCGTATTGACAGCCAAACCGAAAATCTAATGGTGCGGTGTAGGGAGGCGTCATTTATTTTTCCGTTTTTTTCCAAACAGAAACATTCTTGTTCTCCGATTGGTGACAACGTGTAAAAGTCGTATAACTTATTTCACTTTGTCACCAATCGGAGAACAACTCGATCCTTGAAATTGAAACTATTACGACAGTAACTATTCGATTGAGATGGAGAACGTCAGAAATGATATTTGATTGTCGAATGGATGTAGACAGGTAAAGTTTATTTAAGCAGAAAAATTATGTATCTGTTAAACATCCAATTCACGAACAATGGATATTGCAAATTACACCAAAATCAATAAGTATGGTCTATCATTCTACACCAATAGGAACACAGCAAGAAAGGTTATGGAAACGTTGATGGAGAGATGTGGGCCTGAGCAATGCCTCGTTGCCCATGTTCGAGATTATGAAGCAAAGGGAAAAAAGGAAGGTGAGATGGTGAAGAAAAAGTACTGCCAATATGCGATCGTAGAATGCTCTAAACTGGAGGATTTGCTGAAAGATGACAAAGGACTATTTGAAGTTATGCATCCTGATAGAATGATGAAACTAATGTTTGATATTGATTATACGGGAATGAATGATCCTATTGGAAAGGTAAAAAAAAGGATTCGATCAATTCTTCCGAATGCTTCCATGAATATTTCGGGAAGTGTGGGGGAAAAGGGCGATACTCTGAAATTCTCATATCACATTGTTGTGAATAACTACCATGTTCTGAATGTGGGCGAACTTGACCCGATTAAGCAGTTTTGTGCCATGTATAAGGAACTTGGATTTGACATGAATATCTACAGAGCGAACGGCTTGATGAAATATGTAAACCAATCCAAAGGTGACGGACGAGTCCAGGAGATAATAGAAGGTTCTGATAACATTTTGGATCACACGATCATGCATGGTATTCCAAAGGACAGCATCCACGTAAAGAATGTTTCCGAACTTCAAAACTTTCTATCGCCCGGGGCTCCAGCGCTCCGGAAGAGAAAACGAGAAAATGACGAGGGCTCGGTACAAGCGAGAAAAGGTCGCTACTATCCGGGTCAAATACCGAGAATGAACTTGGAACCTCCGGAAACCCTAGATATCTATAGAGGGGATCCGCTGCATTTTCTAGCGCACATGCCAAACCCTAAACGTGGGGATACGTTTGAATTGTCCAACTGGTTATGCAGTGAGATCGGTCGTTGGTGTAAGATGGCAGGTATCACCTTTGCGTCGTTTTGGGAGTGGAATTCGAAAAAGGATAGCACTCCGCAACGCAAAGCAAAATATATAGACTTTTGGAATCGGGTGGATGTACAGTCGAAGCCCATTTCGGAGAACTTCATGAAAGCGTGTTTGGTTGCTGTTTATAACGGAAACATTCTAAAGTCGACGCCATACAAAGTAATGGAAAATGCGATAAACAAAGAGTTCAATCATCGCATTGACTCAAGATGGTTATCCTCAGCGGATCTTCACTTGGGTGACGATTATAAACACATTGTACTGCATGTTTCGCTCGGCGGTAACAAAAGTGGAAGTACCATTGATTATCTCAAAGAATTATTGGAGGGGGACAAAGAATTGACAGCGCTTTGGACAACATGTAGAATTGCGTTGACAAATGAACAAAGAGGAAGAATGGAAAAAACAGGCATCACCCAATGGAAATATTATCTGGATTACAGACCCGATGAGAAACAAAATCCAGTGCATCATCCCTATCTCGTATGTTCCATTCAGTCGATCTACTTAGCGAGGGGAGTTTACGATATAATTGTCATTGATGAGTGCGAAACGTTATTGCGAAGTTTTGCGGACGATGCAAAATGCCATGGTAACCCATCTCAACATTGGAAGAATTTCATGCGCCTGTTGGCGTCAGCAAAGAAGGTAATTTGGATGGACGGGTTTCTTACCAGAGCGACAACCGATTTGATTCGAGACATTGGAGGTGAAAGTTTCATTATTGGATCAAGTGTTCCTCCTCCGCAACGAGAGATCAAATATTGCCAAGAAATAGAAGATCTTTATGCGAAAATGTTCAACAGTCTGGATAAAGGGGAAAAGATCTTTATCGCATCGGGAGCAAAAGGTTCCCGAAAGGTTCATTCCGCATTTGATGGGGTGGAAAACATTGTTTCGACGCTAATGGCAAAATACAAATGGAAACGTGGAACAGAAATAATTGGTATCCACGCGGATCGCAAAAAAGACAAGGAGAATCTGAGAAATATTGAGGAGGTATGGGGAAATCCGGCTGTGCGAGTGGTGGTTGGAAACGCTGCTTTAGCGGTGGGCGTGAATTATGATGTAAAAGAAGGGATGCGCCCGTTTGACCGGGTTTTTGGCATTTTCAATCCGGCTTGTATATCGTACCGGGACTTTTTCCAGTTACTGGCAAGAATTCGGAGGCCACTTTCGAATGAGATATGGATTCTGTTTACGGAACCTTTCATGAAGGCAGTAAAGCAGGATCGACTGATTGTTTCACAATCCGATGGATTTCGTACCTTAGCCGCGCATATGGATTCAGAGAGTTTCGCGGATAAACATCACAAATCGGCACAGGATCTGTTCAAATTGTATGCAGATCTATGTAACATCAAACTATGCAGCAAAACATGCTTTGCATTGGAAAAGGATGCACGTCATTTAATAAGCGCCTGTTTCGACAGTCGATTCAATATGTTCTCATGGCATAACATTAAGGATATCTCAGGAGAAGAGTGTGAGAGACTTGAAAGATTGATCGAAGCCCTCCAAGCAGATGTCGATCAGATTCTTCAAGTTAAAAAATTCAGATTCAGAAATCTATTTAGAAGTGTGGTTACTGAAAACCTTGTTGAAATCTACTGGGACACGTACAGGGATACCGTCTACGCAGTGAATAACTTTGGCAGGTTAGAACGAGGTCAAGAACTGTATCACGACATAAAATGCGCCCCAATAGTCCACAAGTTTTACAAGGACAATAATCTAACAATCGAAGGGGAAATCAGACCAGAGCATGTCTGTAACTCACCTTTTGAAGACATACAAAGATCTTTTAAAATGTTTCACCGACCGAAAACGTACAGAATGGACCTATACGCAAAGATCATCAATGCTTATTTTTGTGCACCAATTATTGTTAAAACGAAAGAGAAACGTAAGAATAAGAAACGGTACACATGGGACACAAATGGATTGTTACTTGGTAAGATAGCAGAAGCGTTGCTATCATTCGAAGAGTTCGATATCTTGAATTGCGATTAAGTCCTTATATAATGCTTTAATTAAAAAAACATTCGTCGTTCTCCGACGGGTGACAAAGTGAAATAAGTTATACGACTTTTACATGTTGTCACCTTGCGGAGAACACGAATTTTTCGGTTGGAAAAAAAAGTGAAAAAATAAATGACGCCTCCAATAATGTTCAACATCTTATTTTGTAATGCATTGAATATAACAGAATGTCTGGATTAAACAGCAGAAATTCGAGCGGTTTGCGAAATTTAAACGATACGCTGTTGAACAGCCCGTATGTTTCCGGAAATATGAAAGCCCTTAGTGGAGACACAAAACTCTCCGGATTTCATTCAGCCGAGGTGAAGACGCTCTACAACCAAAACGGCGAATTAAAAATCAACGATATTGTCGATAGCGAAGACGCGATTATTCACAAGACTAACGGAACCGCATCTGTTGAAGTAATCCCTGACAATATGGAATTTCCTCTTGCAAGAAACGATGAAAGCCGAACTGTTTCCCTTTTGACAAACCTGCCTCTTGGAGTCAATGAAAACGGTCTCAATTTGTTCCACGATAAGACTCTTTCAGTGAGCGACGAAGGTTTGACTGTAAATTTTCCCCCAACGGATCTAGAAGATCTTCAAGAACCTTTATCAAGAGACGATGAAGGACTCAAATTAAATTTTGATGATTCATTGGAGGTCAATAATGGCAAATTGAAAGTTATCAAAGAGCCTTTGACAGCCCCGTTGACGCGGGGCATCAGCGGAATCTCTTTGGACTTTGATTCGACCTTGACAGTTGAAAACGGTCAGTTGTCTGTTGTTCAAGAAAATGTTGAAGCGATTGTTGACGAGGCTGTTCGAGTAGAAGTTCCGCTTTCGAAAGATGCAGATAAGGCCATCCGCCTCGATTATGGGAAGGGTTTGAAACTTGAAGACAATAAATTGGAAACCGACGTTGATACAGTGATTGTTGGACGAGGGGCTATTTCGAATGATAAAGCAGGAAGTCTTGCACTCGATGACCTTCTAGAGACCGGTTTCGATTCTCTAGCGGACTTTTTGGGATCAGAAACTGATGTTGATACAACTGTTGTGCGTTTGAAGACATCTGATGATTTTCAACAGACTGGCAACAAATTGGCTATCCGCTCGAAAGGTATGGGACAGGTTCCATTCTACTCTGCTTTAAGCGGATTCAATGGAGACAGTAGTTTTACGTATAATGAAACACTCAATGAATTACATGTCCCGCATGTATACGTCAATACCGACTTCAATCCGGACAATAATCAAGTGCCAAGTACTGCCTACGTAGAGCAATTGTACCAAGCAGGGTCAGGTATAGACATATCCGGAGTGTCCAATGGTCGGCGTACTATCGATGTTAGAACAGATGCAAGTTTAGCAATTGACTCTTCACAAAATCTTTCAGTAAATCCGTCGGCTATCGTCGACAATAAAGGTGTTCGCATCGTCAATGATAAAATTGCGATAGGACTAACTTTTCAACCTGGAAATGGCGGATTGAAATTAGAGAATTCGAATCAAGTGAAACTCGCTCCATCTGTCTCAGGTTCAATCACATTCGATGGTAACAACACGTTCGGTGAGAAACTCACAGCAAGTAACGGAGTTAAACGCATAGAAAATGATTTGCAGTTGGATTTACAGGCTGGTGATTCGACTGTTACGGTGACAGGCAATTCAATAAAAGGTGCCTATACTGGATCTAATGGAGTGTCAGTTACGGGAAACACTATTTCCGGCGCCTACACGGCTGGAAACAACATATCCATTTCGGGGTCAAGCATCAGTTGCACATATCAACCAGAACCGGAAACACCCACGGTAATTACCGGCGCTTTACCTATCATTGTTACTGGGGCGGATAAGGAATTCAACGTGTCTAAGCAGCCTTTGGTTATAACAGGGGGCTCCGGAATCCTCGTTGTTGGCTCCGAGGAAACCGGTTTCAATATCTCTTCAATTCAGCCCTACAAGAACCGGAAAGAAGATGATGATCCGGAAGAGAAAAATGAGGATTCGGAGCCCAGTGGCGAATCTGATCCTTTAACAGCATCTGGATCTAATCCCGTAGTCTCCGTTACCGGACCCCTTTCCACAATCCTTGGAGGCGCGGTTGGTCTCATTGGCCCTGCGGCTGGCGCTCCATTTGCCACATCTGCTATCGGTAGCGTCGGGGGTCTTCTTGGAGGACCTGCTGCAGCAGCAGGAATCCTTGGTGGTTTCATCGCTGCAAGTGGTCGACAAAGAAAGAATCAGAAAGACGCAAATGGCAACAATGTAGTGGATTCAAAGGGAAACCCCGTTCCAGATCCAAACGGCTCACAAGTCATCATCGCAACTTTCCCTAAAACGGATGATACATCCTGTGATGTTACGAGATTACTTTTTGACACTCCACCTCCATGTTCGTATCTTGGTATTGCAGGAGAGATTCCACAGCAGGCTGTAAACTTGGATATGCTACGTCAATACGACTCTACAATAATACAGCCAACGTATTCAAATTTGATCAGTCAGAATACAAGTCTTCTTCAAACTGCTATCGATGGTAAAGTTGCAAAAACAGATACCATTCCGTTTTCGAGAATAACGGGTGCTCCAGATCTCACCATCTACGAGAAGAAATTAACATTTACTGGACCTATAATTTCCAGAGATACATCTAATACCGTTTCCGTCAATACCGGAAATATCACTACCCTTGGGACACTCACATATCTTAACGTAACAGGCGCTTTGACCGCCGGCTCCATAAGCAGTCCTACCTTGGCAAATTATCTTACAACAGCAAATGCAGCCACAACGTATCAACCACTTAATGCTCGTCTTACAAATTTTGGGAACATTGCACCGACAAACACGTACATGCTAATCGCATCGGGAGGGAACTTCATTCAGTACAGTCCTGCAGACGTTCGTGCGAATCTCTCATTAAAAAATCTGAGTTTGCTCGATACGTTAGACTACACTAGTGCGGCGTTGGTGAACAAACCTACGCTTGGTTCGCTTGCAGCACTTAGCAGTATAGATTACACTTCGACTTATATTACTGGAAAGCCAACTCTTGGTTCACTTGCAGCACTTAGCAGTATTGACTATGCTTCGACGTACATTACTGGAAAGCCAACTCTTGGTTCTCTTGCAGCACTTAGCAGTATTGACTATGCTTCGGCTTTACTTACAAACAAGCCTACACTTGGCAGTTTGGCGGCTAAATCCGTTATCAATCTCGCAAGTACAGATGTCACAGGTATTCTTCCTTTCGGGTCTGTTGATCCGAACATTGTTATTGCAGGAACCGGCCTCTCGAAAACCGCTCAGACGCTAAGTGTGAATCCTGTACAAACACAAATCACAAGTGTCGGTACTTTAACGGGTCTTTCCGTTTCTGGTTCTAGCACATTTACAGGGTCAATAACCGTACCTACTCCAACCACGGCTTCGCATGCTGTGACAAAATCATATGTGGATGGATTGATTTCTACAACGCAAACGGGAGCGCAACCGCTAAATGGAAAATTGACTGCTATTTCTTCGAGCACCGCCACTCTCAACAATTTCCTTGTAGGAGATGGAACGAATTATATCAGTACGACTCCATCAGCATCTAGGACGGCTTTGGGTTTAGGCTCGATTGCATTGAAGAATTCTATAGATTTAGCAAACGATGTTGGGGTGACTGTCCTTCCATATAGTAATATTGATCAAACGGTTGCCCAAAAGTCATACGTCGATGGTTTAGTCTCAACTGCTGGAACGGGATTGACAAAAACAGGAAACGTTTTCAGCGTTAATGCTAGTCAAACAGGTATAACATCTCTTGGGACCCTATCATCATTGAGCGTCGGTGGGAATGCAAATATTGCTGGAGATGTCACGGTGTCAGGAAATGTAGTTGTATCAACTGTCCCGACATTGGGGACACATCTTACAAATAAGACATATGTCGATACGCTTCTAAGCGCAGGAACAGGATTGACACGTAGTGGAAACATTTTCAGCGTGAATGTGGCTCAGCCTCAGATAACATCTGTTGGAACTCTGTCATCTTTGAATGTTGGTGGAAGTCTTCAAATTGCAGGGACGACTGATACTAGTTCAATCACAACTGGCGCTTTACAGGTCGCCGGAGGGGTTGGTATCTCGAAATCATTATACGTCGGTGGATATGGAATCATAAAAGAATCTACAGCCGGAAATGGACCTTCTGTAGGTCTTATAAACTCAAACGGTGGAGGTTGGACTTTGTGGCATATCGGTCAAACTAGTGGCCTTGGAACTAATAATTTCGGCTTATACAACAATACTGCCGCAAATCTTGCGTTATCGGTGAATGTGACAACGAATGCACTAACTATCAATTCGGTATCCGACTCCAACGCTACAAATACTGGGGCGTTACAGGTCGCCGGAGGTGTTGGTATCGCTAAAAAATTGACCGTAGGGAGTGATGCGAGTTTTGTCGGGTCGAATCAGAGTCTCTTCTGGTACAACGGTTCAGTCTCCACACCAACATTCGGAAGCAGCATAACGGGCAACGTTTCAGCGGCAGGGTATTTTTCCTCGAATACAATTATCGGCGACTTGGTAATCAGAGCACAATACAATAATGCTCCGGCGAACTTACGATTCGCCAACGGACCCGGCGTATCAAATCTGGACATTTTGACAAATGGAAATGTTCTAATCAATACGACAACTGACTCCTCGAACACAACAACCGGTGCTTTGCAAGTGTCAGGTGGCGTTGGTATCGCAAAATCTCTATTTGCTGGTTCAGCCGCCACGGGAAGTCATACTTTACAGGTAAACTCAACTTCCTTTGACGTTTTAAAAATTCAGAGTCTTTCCGCGTCGGGGTTTTCTTCGATCGGTTTTGTTAACAACACAGGAACAACGGTGGGAGCATTCGGTTACGCAGGAGTCAATACGACCGCTCCAAATGCTGGAAACTTTTTCCTTTATTCGGGGTCTAATGCTAATTTCATAATCAATTCAAATTTGCCATCTGTACAGATTCTTTCCACTATAGATTCTACTTCGACAACTTCAGGTTCACTTCAGGTGAGAGGTGGAGCGGGTATCGCAGGGAATGTCAATCTTGGCAAAGACTTGACTGTTAATGGGACAATCTACTCCAATATTGCTTCAACCGGACCTATTGTTAGCAGCCATCTTGGGACACCGAACTTGGCAGCGGGGAGTTTCACGACTTTACAGATTGGAGTAGGAGCGGCTACAAATAACATGGCCAGGGTATATTTCAACTATGTTGGAGCGGGTCTTGCAACCAATACGTTGGGCTTGGGATTATGGAATGCACCACAAGGTCTTACAGTGGACGGAACAGGTAAAGTTTCTATTCCTACCGGTTCTATCGGCAATTTGACAGTTTCAGGAAACATGAATTTCACCGGAAATCAAGCAATAATTTCTGCATCTGGTTCACAAGGTCCTCTCTCCATAGACCCAAATCAGTCTTCCAATCCTTATGTCAGAGTATGGGACGATTTACGGGTGGTAGGAGATTTTTCTGTGTGGAATTCAGCAGAGACCACTACTTGGTTTAAAGTCTCCGCCAGCAGTGGTAACGTCTCGGTCTTGACCACAACCGATTCCACAGCAGTTGGAACCGGTGCGTTGCAAGTCTCTGGAGGCGCTTCTGTTGCGAAAAACGTATATGTTGGAGGTAACGTCTCGGTCTCGAACACTGCTGATGCAACCTCTAACACATCAGGCGCTCTTCAAGTGAATGGAGGCGCATCTGTAGCAAAATCTTTATATGTCGGGTCAAATCTTAATGTGACCGGTGATTTGAAAAGTCCGGCATTAAATTCTGTTACGACTCTAATTCCATATCCCACAACGCCAGCAACAGGTTCTTCATCTTGGAACGGCTATACAGTTACAGCCTCCAGCGAATACACGTATGCAAATGGAAATGGAAGTGATGGTTACACAGGGCACCCTTGGGACGCTTACTCAAACGCAACAATCGCTTCCAGACTGCGGTGGGCAACTGCAAGCACTTCAACAGCAAACCTAGGACTCGATTCAACAACGCAAAGTGTTCATTACTCATTATTGAGACTCCCGTCGGCCATTGCTATGGCTTCTCTTAAACTCACCGCCTACCTGATGGACGCCGTGGCGATGCCTACTACGTTCTCCGTGATTGCCGGAACAACCGAGTCGGCTATGGTAACAATCGCAACGTTTTCGAATATACCCGGTTCGACTTGGACCACTGATGGAAATACGTTTAGTTTTGCAAACACCACGCCTTATGTAGTATGGGGTTTCTCGTGGCAGTACGCGAATCAGACAACAACAGGAGGGGTCGCTATCCGCCAGATTCAATATAATCAAGCCGTTCCCAAAGCGACCCTTGTCACTGCTTCTGCAAACACTATAGATGTTTCCGGTGCGTTGACTACGGGCACATTCGCAGCAAGTGGTTCAGCAACTGTGAATTCCTTGACATGCAATACGAACGTATATGCTTCACAAATCATTCAATCTGCTGTTTGTATCAAAGACGGTGTTGTAGATACGTTGTTGACCAATGGAAATGGTTATACGGGGGGCTTCGGACCCATTGGATGGAAAGTCGGGATGTCTGCGGTCGTGGCCCATGCAAGTTTTATGGGGTATATGAATTCGAACAACAGTCGAGTCACGATCACTGTTCAAATATTGGATCAATCCTCTACCGTAGTCGCCTCTAGAGCAGTCTCGTACTACTGTGATATAAACAATTATCAGACTCGCTACCCATTCAGTTTTCAAGTGCCGTTGCTCTTTTCTTCGACGAATACGCAACTTTCCGCTCGGATAATTATACCGACAAGTATCACCCTCTCGAACAGTTACTTGAACTTTTGGACGCAATGCTACTAAGTATCAATATCAAGAACGCACGCTCGATGGTCTTTGTCTGTTCCACATAGCATTCTCAGTTGTCCCTTATCGTCTGTGATCCCTAGATACCCGCTCTTGAAAATGAAATCTTTACGGAGACGATTATTTTTCTTGGTAAAAATGGTGTAAATCTGTTTAAAGATTTCCCTGATCCCGTCATTTACTTTGATATATGCCATGTAACCGGGTTTGTTTAACATAGACCGACATATTCGTTCCAGACTATCGAGGTCTGCTACGCAAAAACGAATAACAAAAATTCCCTCGATACATTTGATATGCGAGTTGAATTCAAAAACGTTTGGCATGGCTATTGTTTAGAGTATAGTATTCAAATACTTAATTGACCGTTCAAGGATTTGTTTCGAGATGGATGACCGCTGTTCATGTTATCGGATTTGGTTCTGGTCCCGCACCAAGATTTGTTTCGAGATGGATGACCGCTGCTCATGTGGTCTATCGAGAAGAACCAAATTTCTGGGCATTCCCTTTTGTTCCCGGGAAAAGACAAAATCGTATAAACGGATCGAATTTTTGTTTCCTCTCAGAAAGGACTTTCCATCTTCCAGGACAGCACTTTCAACCACCGGGACAACACTTTGAACATCATGAACGTTAACTCCATTATCACAATGGACATTGAAGTGTTCTTAGCGATGTGTAAATACCTCTCGCTGGACGATAAGAAACAACTTGACCTTAGTTGCCGATGGATTCATAACGTGCTTCGCACTCACGTCATTACGCCAGGATGCATTATCGGCAATATCTTCTACAGTAGTTACGAATTCATCAAACTCGAATCCATTGGCGAGATATTTTGCACGTTTAGCGAGATTCATGCCAATAAAGCGAGGCCAGAGGATTTCAAAACCACCGATTATAGTGTAGGAAAATACGTTCCAGGAGACACAAGGAGCAAGAAGAGATTCAGGTTGAAGCGAAGAGAGAGGAATGTGGTCCTTAGGAAGCAAAAGCCACCTAAGGAAACTACAATTTACAAAATCTGGAAGGGCATTCCCGTTGGACTTCGATGATTGCATTGTACCGCAGCGCAAAATCTTGTAAATAATGTTGTAGTGTTGTGAATAAGATATGGTCTTCATTGGATTGATGAAGGGGGTGGTGGGGAGGCGTCATTTATTTTTCCTTTTTTTTCCAAGAGGAACGGAGAGAAACGTGTGAGGAGCATTGTTGTTCTCCGAAAGGTGACAACGTGTAAAAGTCGTATAACTTATTTCACTTTGTCACCGATCGGAGAACAACTGGGTAGAATGTGACTGTAGCAGAAACGAAAGAGTGAATGGAGGGGTGGGTGGGGAGGCGTCATTTATTTTCCCTCTTTTTTCCAAGAGGAACGAAGAGAAACGTGTGAGAAGCATTCTTGTTCTCCGAAAGGTGACAACGTGTAAAAGTCGTATAACTTATTTCACTTTGTCACCAATCGGAGAACAACTAGGTAGATTTGACGTTAACAAAAACGAATAAGTGAATGAAGAGGTGGATGTAGAGGGACGATGTGAAGAAAGTGTCTACGGCTGTGGACGGAGGCGAAGGTTAAGTTAAAGAGGTTTGAGAGGAATGGCGGCGGTCATGAGCGGAATGGAGGGAACGCGTGACGGATTGACGGTTGACAGGACAGCGGCGGAATGACAGAAGATGACGCAATGTGACTCGAAATGAATGGAGAGAAGTCATGTGCCGTCACGTGATCCGATGTCGTGAAGGGAGATGTTTAAATGTTGAATAAGATGATATGTGACAATTCTTTTACTATGGGATCCGGCAGAGCAGTTTCGAACTATGGGTCAGTCCATTCTCTACTATGGGAGTCTTCTTTTTTACTATAGGATCTGTCACAGTCCACCCTATGGTATATACCATAGGGTGGACTGTGACAGTTACTTGCTACCCAAAGCTTGTTCATGCGCTCAAAGCCTACTCTTCGACTTTGTCTTCGCGAATGCCCCAAACCAAGTCCAGCCTTGGGGATCGCAGTGAGACACTGAGAGGTTTACGTCAATGGCTCAACAGTCACCCGCTCCACATTACTGGCATGCGAGTTGAAGTGCGAGTTCAGTGCGCCAGGTTGGAATCAGCGGAACAGATGGTTTTGAATCTCCATTTGGACCAGATCGAGACCATTTTCCAGCACATGGGCGCAAACTCCTTGAAGCTTGTGCCGGTGGAAGAGTACTACAGTCTCATCAATGGCATCATGGACGCTGCCACCAGAGTTCTATTCAGAGGAGATCGCAATAGACAGACTACTGTGACAGACTGTCAGCGCTTCCGAGATGTTCTCAACTCTTTTGGTTTCAATCCCGGATGGTTCAAAGGCATTGCACCCGTCATTGATCCTGCTCGTGCTTGGTGGGGTCATGGGGATGGGGAAGTGCCTGATGCTGCTCCCATTGGCAATATCCGTGAACTCTTCCATCAGCATCGTGATCAGCTTCAATGTCCCAACTGTGGAGGCTCAGCTTTTCATAGCATTGGCGGTCAGCATCGTTTCCGTCTCCGCTGCGCCAGGTACCCTGAGTGCCGTACGACTTTTGGACAGAACCAAGTCCGTGACATGCTTGCGGAAGTCCTTTAGTACTGTTGAATGTCGTTGATAGGGTTAGGGTTAGGGTTAGGGTTAGGGTTAGGGTTAGGGTTAGGGTTAGGGTTAGGGTTAGGGTTAGGGTTAGGGTTAGGGTTAGGGTTAGGGTTAGGGTTAGGGTTAGGGTTAGGGTTAGGGTTAGGGTTAGGGTTAGGGTTAGGGTTAGGGTTAGGGTTAGGGTTAGGGTTAGGGTTAGGGTTAGGGTTAGGGTTAGGGTTAGGGTTAGGGTTACAGGACTGTTCCGGGTTATGGGTTATTTTTGGTGGTCCGGAAAGTGTCAAAAATAGGTGCTAGCAATGTTCAGGGGCGTCTTACTGTACTGTACATAAAACTTTGGGGCATGTTTTCCACTCAATGCTCCCGGAAAATCCGTTTTTCAGATTTTTTACTATGAAAATGTGACCAAAACGCATTTTCTGAAACTCTGAGTGGATGGAATTTGCTTAAAGTGGAATATGTCTCAGAAAACATCCCCAAAAACATCTAGGAACCTTCATCTACTCTAGTATTCATCAACTCCTGGCACTTTTTGTTTCCAGGCAATATGGGGGTGTTCTCCAGTTGGCGGCGAATGACTCATTTTGGTTTGCTCTCAATTTGCTACATGTTCAAATCCTTTTGAGGCCCAAATACTTTCTTTTCTTCCACTGCTCCTCCTGATGGTGGAGGATGGCAAGTGCCTTTTTGCATTGCAATACATGGATATGACAGGGTGTTTGTCAACCAGCAAATCATGCAAAAAGCATGCAGTGCATGTCCGTTTGCATGCACTATGTCATCCGCACCACCTTGGACACCTGAGGAAAGTTGTGCGGATTTGAAAGATAATATAGTTACGGAAGTGGAACCAGGGAGATTCAATGACTATTGAAGGAGCTATGGCACACGTAAGTCCCCAGGGGTGGGACTTAGAGAATTTTCAAAGATTTTGGTGACTCATGGCGCAGGTTTGATTCTCAGAGGGGGCCAGGCCTTCTTTTCTTTTTTTCCTCCTTCAAAATGTCTTCAAATACGTCTAGCATTGCTTGACAGTGTCAGGGAAACAATCAAAAAGCTGAGAAGTGCAGGTAAAAAGTGTTTTTGGCCGATCTACAAGCAAAACATGCGAAAAACCGGCGGTGCGTGTCCATTCGCATGCACTACATCATCCGTTCCACCTTGGCCATCCAAGGCAATGGTGCGGATTCAAAAGATAGTATAGGTACGGAAGGGCAACCAGGGAGATTCAATCACTATTGACAGAGCTATGGCACCCGCAAGCTCCAATGGGTGGGACTTAGAGAATTTTCGAAAATTTTGCATTTTGCGCCGTCTGGTTGACCTGACCAAACACAGGTAACATTCAAACCGACAGACATTGGCATAGTGGCAAGTGCTAATGTTATCTGAACTAGTGCCCCAAGTTCCAACCCCGGTTTTGCTGGGGATACTTTTTTTTTTCTTTTTCCCGCGCCACCCGAAACACGATGTGGGCGTAACGAAAGTTGTAGCCAGATATATGTTCTCATAGTTAAAGTCATCTCAGATGTGCAATTAAGCTGTAAACGGCTGCAGAAAATGCAAAAAACAAAATAGGATTGACGCTTTTCTCAAAATCCAACACCACCTGGAATGCATTAAAGCCAGTCCATACACATGTCCTTTACCTAGGAACCCCCTACAGATGAATTCCCATAGTCCCCGGACACCCATAGCGCACTCTATACAACTCTACTATGCACGCATACTGGTTAGGGTTAGCCTGCGCCCTATCTGGCGAATACGTTTTCAATGCATTTCATCGATGGCAAATAGCGCAGTTGCATAAGATACTCAATTCACAACCGAGGGTGCATGGTTCAAACCTTGCGTTCGACACAACAACAGAGGGATTTTTCCGGGGGCAAAATAAATATCACCATGCACCCATATCAATACGATGTGGACTGGATGGCGGTTACGATCAGTTTAACTGATCTTAACCAGCTGTTCGATAGGTCCACCATTGTCCAAATGGCGGGCGCTCGTCCGCCGTTCAAGGATGACCCATTCTATAAGGAATGGATTACGGTTGTGAGCCAACCGTTCATACTGAGCATCCCGCCGAGTCGGGGTGTTAGAGAGGGGATCATTGAGGGATTATATAGGGACCATGGAATAATTGTGCGGGGGAGTGACAGCCCTAATAGCACGATTCAGGGCAGACAGCATGTGGCGTTGGATACCCTGATTGGGACCTTGTCGGAATGCGTTGAAGGGGGAATGGTTAGGATAGTGCAGTACGGGATGAAGGCTTACTGGGAGACCATGGCAGCGAAGGATGCGGTCTACGAGAGTTCAGGGGGCCGGTCGAATACCTTCGACATAGGATTGATGATCAGGAGCATGGATATCCCGGTGCTGAGGGGACGAGATGAGGCAGGGATGAGGGTTAGGGTTAGGGTTAGGGTTAGGGTTAGGGTTAGGGTTAGGGTTACAGGACTGTTCCGGGTTATGGGTTATTTTTGGTGGTCCGGAAAGTGTCAAAAATAGGTGCTAGCAATGTTCAGGGGCGTCTTACTGTACTGTACATAAAATTGTGGGGCATGTTTTTTCCACTCAATGCGCCCGAAAATCCGTTTTTCAATTTTTTACTATAAATGTGACCACAACGCTTTTCTTGAAACTCTGAGTGGATTGAATTTGCTTAAAAGTGGAATATGCTCAGAAAACCAATCCCCAAAAATCTAGGAACCTTCATCTACTCTAGTATTCATCAACTCCTGGCACTTTTTGTTTCCAGGCAATATGGGGGTGTTCTCCAGTTGGTGGCGAATGGCTCATTTTGGTTTGCTCTCAATTTGCTACATGTTCAAATCCTTTTGAGGCCCAAATACTTTCTTTTCTTCCACTGCTCCTCCTGATGGTGGAGGATGGCAAATGCCTTTTTGCATTGCAATACATGGATATGACAGGGTGTTTGTCAACCAGCAAATCATGCAAAAAGCATGCAGTGCATGTCCGTTGCATGCACTATGTCATCCGCACCACCTTGGACACCTGAGGAAAGTTGTGCGGATTTGAAAGATAATATAGTTACGGAAGTGGAACCAGGGAGATTCAATGACTATTGAAGGAGCTATGGCACACGTAAGTCCCCAGGGTGGGACTTAGAGAATTTTCAAAGATTTTGGTGACTCATGGCGCAGGTTTGATTCTCAGAGGGGGCCAGGCCTTCTTTTCTTTTTTTCCTCCTTCAAAATGTCTTTAAATACGTCTAGCATTGCTTGACAGTGTCAGGAAACAATCAAAAAGCTGAGAAGTGCAGGTAAAAAGTGTTTTTGGCCGATCTACAAGCAAAACATGCGAAAAAACCGGCGGTGCGTGTCCATTCGCATGCACTACATCATCCGTTCCACCTTGGCCATCCAAGGCAATGGTGCGGATTCAAAAGATAGTATAGGTACGGAAGGGAAACCAGGGAGATTCAATCACTATTGACAGAGCTATGGCACCCGCAAGCTCCAATGGGTGGGACTTAGAGAATTTTCGAAAATTTTGCATTTTGCGCCGTCTGGTTGACCTGACCAAACACAGGTAACATTCTACCGACAGACATTGGCATAGTGGCAAGTGCTAATGTTATCTGAACTAGTGCCCCAAGTTCCAACCCCGGTTTTGCTGGGGATACTTTTTTTTTTTTTTTCCCGCGCCACCCGAAACACGATGTGGGCGTAACGAAAGTTGTAGCCAGATATATGTTCTCATAGTTAAAGTCATCTCAGATGTGCAATTAAGCTGTAAACGGCTGCAGAAAATGCAAAAAACAAAATAGGATTGACGCTTTTCTCAAAATCCAACACCACCTGGAATGCATTAAAGCCAGTCCATACACATGTCCTTTACCTAGGAACCCCCTACAGATGAATTCCCATAGTCCCCGGACACCCATAGCGCACTCTATACAACTCTACTATGCACGCATACTGGTTAGGGTTAGCCTGCGCCCTATCTGGCGAATACGTTTTCAATGCATTTCACGATGGCAAATAGCGCAGTTGCATAAGATACTCAATTCACAACCGAGGGTGCATGGTTCAAACCTTGCGTTCGACACAACAACAGAGGGATTTTTCCGGGGGCAAAATAAATATCACCATGCACCCATATCAATACGATGTGGACTGGATGGCGGTTACGATCAGTTTAACTGATCTTAACCAGCTGTTCGATAGGTCCACCATTGTCCAAATGGCGGGCGCTCGTCCGCCGTTCAAGGATGACCCATTCTATAAGGAATGGATTACGGTTGTGAGCCAACCGTTCATACTGAGCATCCCGCCGAGTCGGGGTGTTAGAGAGGGGATCATTGAGGGATTATATAGGGACCATGGAATAATTGTGCGGGGGAGTGACAGCCCTAATAGCACGATTCAGGGCAGACAGCATGTGGCGTTGGATACCCTGATTGGGACCTTGTCGGAATGCGTTGAAGGGGGAATGGTTAGGATAGTGCAGTACGGGATGAAGGCTTACTGGGAGACCATGGCAGCGAAGGATGCGGTCTACGAGAGTTCAGGGGGCCGGTCGAATACCTTCGACATAGGATTGATGATCAGAGCATGGATATCCCGGTGCTGAGGGGACGAGATGAGGCAGGGATGAGGGTTAGGGTTAGGGTTAGGGTTAGGGTTAGGGTTAGGGTTAGGGTTAGGGTTAGGGTTAGGGTTAGGGTTAGGGAGGGTTAGGTTAGGGTTAGGGTTAGGGTTAGGGTTGGGTTAGGGTTAGGGTTAGGGTTAGGGTTAGGGTTAGGGTTAGGGTTAGGGTTAGGGTAGTTAGGGTTAGGGTTAGGGTTAGGGTTAGGTTACAGGACTGTTCCCGGTTATGGGTTATTTTTGGCCATCCAAAAAGTGTCATATAAAGTTGCTAGCAATGTTCAGGGCATCTTACTGTAATGTGCTTCAAGTTTTGGGGCATGTTTTCCACTCAATGCCCCGGGAAAATCTGTTTTTCCGATTTTTGACTATGAAAATATTGCCAAAATGCATTTTCTGAAACTCTGAGTGGATGGATTTCGCTTAAAGTGGAATATGTCTCAGAAAACATCCCCAAAAACATCTAGGAACCTTCATCTACTCTAGTATTCATCAACTCCTGGCACTTTTTGTTTCCAGGCAATATGGGGGTGTTCTCCAGTTGGTGGCGAATGACTCATTTTGGTTTGCTCTCAATTGCTACATGTTCAAATCCTTTTGAGGCCCAAATACTTTCTTTTCTTCCCTGCTCCTCCTGATGGTGGAGGAATGCAAATGCCTTAGGGTTAAGGGTTAGGGTTAGGGTTAGGGTTAGGGTTAGGGTTAGGGTTACAGGACTGTTCCCGGTTATGGGTTATTTTTGGCCATCCAAAAAGTGTCATATAAAGTTGCTAGCAATGTTCAGGGGCATCTTACTGTAATGTGCTTCAAGTTTTGGGCATGTTTTTCCACTCAATGCCCCGGGAAAATCTGTTTTTTCCGATTTTTGACTATGAAAATATTGCCAAAATGCATTTTCTGAAACTCTGAGTGGATGGATTTCGCTTAAAGTGGAATATGTCTCAGAAAACATCCCCAAAAACATCTAGGAACCTTCATCTACTCTAGTATTCATCAACTCCTGGCACTTTTTGTTTCCAGGCATATGGGGGTGTTCTCCAGTTGGTGGCGAATGACTCATTTTGGTTTGCTCTCAATTTGCTACATGTTCAAATCCTTTTGAGGCCCAAATACTTTCTTTTCTTCCACTGCTCCTCCTGATGGTGGAGGAATGCAAATGCCTTAGGGTTAGGGTTAGGGTTAGGGTTAGGGTTAGGGTTAGGGTTAGGGTTACAGGACTGTTCCGGGTTATGGGTTATTTTGGTGGTCCGGAAAGTGTCAAAAATAGGTGCTAGCAATGTTCAGGGGCGTCTTACTGTACTGTACATAAAATTGTGGGGCATGTTTTCCACTCAATGCTCCCGGAAAATCCGTTTTTCAGATTTTTTACTATGAAAATGTGACCAAAACGCATTTTCTGAAGCTCTGAGTGGATGGAATTTGCTTGAAGTGGAATATGTCTCAGAAAACATCCCCAAAAACATCTAGGAACCTTCATCTACTCTAGTATTCATCAACTCCTGGCACTTTTTGTTTCCAGGCAATATGGGGGTGTTCTCCAGTTGGTGGCGAATGGCTCATTTTGGTTTGCTCTCAATTTGCTACATGTTCAAATCCTTTTGAGGCCCAAATACTTTCTTTTCTTCCACTGCTCCTCCTGATGGTGGAGGATGGCAAATGCCTTTTTGCATTGCAATACATGGATATGACAGGGTGTTTGTCAACCAGCAAATCATGCAAAAAGCATGCAGTGCATGTCCGTTTGCATGCACTATGTCATCCGCACCACCTTGGACACCTGAGGAAAGTTGTGCGGATTTGAAAGATAATATAGTTACGGAAGTGGAACCAGGGAGATTCAATGACTATTGAAGGAGCTATGGCACACGTAAGTCCCCAGGGGTGGGACTTAGAGAATTTTCAAAGATTTTGGTGACTCATGGCGCAGGTTTGATTCTCAGAGGGGGCCAGGCCTTCTTTTCTTTTTTTTCCTTCCTCCTTCAAAATGTCTTCAAATACGTCTAGCATTGCTTGACAGTGTCAGGAAACAATCAAAAAGCTGAGAAGTGCAGGTAAAAAGTGTTTTTGGCCGATCTACAAGCAAAACATGCGAAAAACCGGCGGTGCGTGTCCATTCGCATGCACTACATCATCCGTTCCACCTTGGCCATCCAAGGCAATGGTGCGGATTCAAAAGATAGTATAGGTACGGAAGGGAACCAGGGAGATTCAATCACTATTGACAGAGCTATGGCACCCGCAAGCTCCAATGGGTGGGACTTAGAGAATTTTCGAAAATTTTGCATTTTGCGCCGTCTGGTTGACCTGACCAAACACAGGTAACATTCAACTACCGACAGACATTGGCATAGTGGCAAGTGCTAATGTTATCTGAACTAGTGCCCCAAGTTCCAACCCCGGTTTTGCTGGGGATACTTTTTTTTTTCTTTTCCCCCGCCACCCGAAACACGATGTGGGCGTAACGAAAGTTGTAGCCAGATATATGTTCTCATAGTTAAAGTCATCTCAGATGTGCAATTAAGCTGTAAACGGCTGCAGAAAATGCAAAAACAAAATAGGATTGACGCTTTTCTCAAAATCCAACACCACCTGGAATGCATTAAAGCCAGTCCATACACATGTCCTTTACCTAGGAACCCCCTACAGATGAATTCCCATAGTCCCCGGACACCCATAGCGCACTCTATACAACTCTACTATGCACGCATACTGGTTAGGGTTAGCCTGCGCCCTATCTGGCGAATACGTTTTCAATGCATTTCATCGATGGCAAATAGCGCAGTTGCATAAGATACTCAATTCACAACCGAGGGTGCATGGTTCAAACCTTGCGTTCGACACAACAACAGAGGGATTTTTCCGGGGGCAAAATAATATCACCATGCACCCATATCAATACGATGTGGACTGGATGGCGGTTACGATCAGTTTAACTGATCTTAACCAGCTGTTCGATAGGTCCACCATTGTCCAAATGGCGGGCGCTCGTCCGCCGTTCAAGGATGACCCATTCTATAAGGAATGGATTACGGTTGTGAGCCAACCGTTCATACTGAGCATCCCGCCGAGTCGGGGTGTTAGAGAGGGGATCATTGAGGGATTATATAGGGACCATGGAATAATTGTGCGGGGGTGACAGCCCTAATAGCACGATTCAGGGCAGACAGCATGTGGCGTTGGATACCCTGATTGGGACCTTGTCGGAATGCGTTGAAGGGGGAATGGTTAGGATAGTGCAGTACGGGATGAAGGCTTACTGGGAGACCATGGCAGCGAAGGATGCGGTCTACGAGAGTTCAGGGGGCCGGTCGAATACCTTCGACATAGGATTGATGATCAGGAGCATGGATATCCCGGTGCTGAGGGGACGAGATGAGGCAGGGGATGAGGGTTAGGGTTAGGGTTAGGGTTAGGGTTAGGGTTAGGGTTAGGGTTAGGGTTAGGGTTAGGGTTAGGGTTAGGGTTAGGGTAGGTTAGGGTTAGGGTTAGGGTTAGGGTTAGGGTTAGGGTTAGGGTTAGGGTTAGGGTTAGGGTTAGGGTTAGGGTTAGGGTTAGGGTAGTTAGGGTTAGGGTTAGGTTAGGGTTAGGGTTAGGGTTAGGGTTAGGGTTAGGGTTAGGGTTAGTTAGGGTTAGGGTTAGGGTTAGGGTTAGGGTTAGGGTTAGGGTTAGGGTTAGGGTTAGGGTTAGGGTTAGGGTTAGGGTTAGGGTTAGGGTTAGGGTTAGGGTTAGGGTTAGGGTTTAGGGTTACAGGACTGTTCCCGGTTATGGGTTATTTTTGGCCATCCAAAAAGTGTCATATAAAGTTGCTAGCAATGTTCAGGGGCATCTTACTGTAATGTGCTTCAAGTTTTGGGGCATGTTTTCCACTCAATGCCCCGGGAAAATCTGTTTTTCCGATTTTTGACTATGAAAATATTGCCAAAATGCATTTTCTGAAACTCTGAGTGGATGGATTTCGCTTAAAGTGGAATATGTCTCAGAAAACATCCCCAAAAACATCTAGGAACCTTCATCTACTCTAGTATTCATCAACTCCTGGCACTTTTTGTTTCCAGGCAATATGGGGGTGTTCTCCAGTTGGTGGCGAATGACTCATTTTGCTCTCAATTTGCTACATGTTCAAATCCTTTTGAGGCCCAAATACTTTCTTTTCTTCCACTGCTCCTCCTGATGGTGGAGGAATGCAAATGCCTTAGGGTTAGGGTTAGGGTTAGGGTTAGGGTTAGGGTTAGGGTTAGGGTTACAGGACTGTTCCGGGTTATGGGTTATTTTGGTGGTCCGGAAAGTGTCAAAAATAGGTGCTAGCAATGTTCAGGGGCGTCTTACTGTACTGTACATAAAATTGTGGGGCATGTTTTCCACTCAATGCTCCCGGAAAATCCGTTTTTCAGATTTTTTACTATGAAAATGTGACCAAAACGCATTTTCTGAAGCTCTGAGTGGATGGAATTTGCTTGAAGTGGAATAGTCTCAGAAAACATCCCCAAAAACATCTAGGAACCTTCATCTACTCTAGTATTCATCAACTCCTGGCACTTTTGTTTCCAGGCAATATGGGGGTGTTCTCCAGTTGGTGGCGAATGGCTCATTTTGGTTTGCTCTCAATTTGCTACATGTTCAAATCCTTTTGAGGCCCAAATACTTTCTTTTCTTCCACTGCTCCTCCTGATGGTGGAGGATGGCAAATGCCTTTTTGCATTGCAATACATGGATATGACAGGGTGTTTGTCAACCAGCAAATCATGCAAAAAGCATGCAGTGCATGTCCGTTTGCATGCACTATGTCATCCGCACCACCTTGGACACCTGAGGAAAGTTGTGCGGATTTGAAAGATAATATAGTTACGGAAGTGGAACCAGGGAGATTCAATGACTATTGAAGGAGCTATGGCACACGTAAGTCCCCAGGGGTGGGACTTAGAGAATTTTCAAAGATTTTGGTGACTCATGGCGCAGGTTTGATTCTCAGAGGGGGCCAGGCCTTCTTTTCTTTTTTCCTCCTTCAAAATGTCTTTAAATACGTCTAGCATTGCTTGACAGTGTCAGGAAACAATCAAAAAGCTGAGAAGTGCAGGTAAAAAGTGTTTTTGGCCGATCTACAAGCAAAACATGCGAAAAACCGGCGGTGCGTGTCCATTCGCATGCACTACATCATCCGTTCCACCTTGGCCATCCAAGGCAATGGTGCGGATTCAAAAGATAGTATAGGTACGGAAGGGAAACCAGGAGATTCAATCACTATTGACAGAGCTATGGCACCCGCAAGCTCCAATGGGTGGGACTTAGAGAATTTTCGAAATTTTGCATTTTGCGCCGTCTGGTTGACCTGACCAAACACAGGTAACATTCTACCGACAGACATTGGCATAGTGGCAAGTGCTAATGTTATCTGAACTAGTGCCCCAAGTTCCAACCCCGGTTTTGCTGGGGATACTTTTTTTTTTGCTTTTTCCCGCGCCACCCGAAACACGATGTGGGCGTACCGAAAGTTGTAGCCAAGATATATGTTCTCATAGTTAAAGTCATCTCAGATGTGCAATTAAGCTGTAAACGGCTGCAGAAAATGCAAAAAACAAAATTAGGATTGACGCTTTTCTCAAAATCCAACACCACTGGAATGCATTAAAGCCAGTCCATACACATGTCCTTTACCTAGGAACCCCCTACAGATGAATTCCCATAGTCCCCGGACACCCATAGCGCACTCTATACAACTCTACTATGCACGCAGTACTGGTTATGGTTAGCCTGCGCCCTATCTGGCGAATACGTTTCAATGCATTTCATCGATGGCAATTAGCGCAGTTGCATAAGATACTCAATTCACCAACCGAGGGTGCATGGTTCAAACCTTGCGTTCGACACACAACAACAGAGGGATTTTCGCGGGGGCAAATAAATATCACCATTCACCCATATCATACGATGTGGACTGGATGGCGGTTTACGATCAGTTTAACTGATCTTAACCAGCTGTTCGATAGGTCCACCATTGTCCAAATGGCGGGCGCTCGTCCGCCGTTCAAGGATGACCCATTCTATAAGGAATGGATTACGGTTGTGAGCCAACCGTTCATACTGAGCATCCCGCCGAGTCGGGGTGTTAGAGAGGGGATCATTGAGGGATTATATAGGGACCATGGAATAATTGTGCGGGGGAGTGACAGCCCTAATAGCACGATTCAGGGCAGACAGCATGTGGCGTTGGATACCCTGATTGGGACCTTGTCGGAATGCGTTGAAGGGGGAATGGTTAGGATAGTGCAGTACGGGATGAAGGCCTTACTGGGAGACCATGGCAGCGAAGGATGCGGTCTACGAGAGTTCAGGGGGCCGGTCGAATACCTTCGACATAGGATTGATGATCAGGAGCATGGATATCCCGGTGCTGAGGGGACGAGATGAGGCAGGGGATGAGGGTTAGGGTTAGGGTAGGGTTAGGGTTAGGGTTAGGGTTAGGGTTAGGGTTAGGGTAGGGTTAGGCGTTAGGGTTAGGGTTACAAGACCCCCTGGGTTGGGTTTATTATTGGGTTGCCTGGAACCCTAGGGACTTAGAAATTTTCGAGTTTTCTGGCTTTTGGGTGTGTTCTACAGTTCGAATTTTTGACTCTGAGGGAGGTAGTGGCGGGGGGTATTGCGCACCTAGGCAAGTCGGGGAGGACTAGGTGTGCAAGGGCAAGTGATGGGTCATATGGGCGGTGGTGCGGGTACGGGGGGGGGGGGTTGATATAAAGGGGACATATATGTTATATATACGTTATAGGACTTGTGCAAATTGGGATTTTTCTAGTGCCGATCCGGAGTTGGCGTCCTAATTGAAAAGTTGGCCCCATATCATATTCTCTAATTGAAGTACTCTCGGATTGGCAATCCGTGCGGAAACGGCTTCAGAAACTTAGAAAAACGAAATTTTCACGCGACGGGGGGTAAAAAGTTGGAAAATGTGGTGATATCTCAACATCTGGCTGACTATCCAGTGTAGGGCACTTAATGAAAGTTGATTGTAGCCTATGGTTTGCATAGCTGATGTGGTAGCAAATCTTGTGTAACCTTGCTTTTGGCTGAAGAACAGGGCCCCTTTTCAATTCTCAAGTCGTGATCCCCAAGACCTCCTAACAAAAGACACGAGTACGCATGTGCAGGCAAAGGGGTTTGGCCGTGTTCTCCAGTAAACATTTTGTGAATTCCGCTGTGCATCGTAGACTGTTTGTAGGACCCTTGCGGTCTGTTATTTACCAAAACTGTTGAACATTTTCCGGTTAAAGCAGTGTTCTACAGTTTGTCCATGCAGGTTAGAGCACGTGACCTGGGCTTGCTTGCAGGGTACGCAGAGTGAGAGGGTTGGGGTTAGAGATTTCCCAGATCACTTATTAAATTCAGCCAAACTGTCTCTGTCATGGAACATTTAAAATGGTGGAAAGTAGTATTGCATTTATTGATTTAGAGTACATTGGAAAAGCGCACATTCAGAAAAGGGTTTTGGTGTAAAGTTCTCAACGACATTCAACAGTACTAAAGGACTTCCGCAAGCATGTCACGGACTTGGTTCTGTCCAAAAGTCGTACAGCACTCAGGGTACCTGGCGCAGCGGAGACGGAAACGATGCTGACCGCCAATGCTATGAAAAGCTGAGCCTCCACAGTTGGGACATTGAAGCTGATCACGATGCTGATGGAAGAGTTCACGGATATTGCCAATGGGAGCAGCATCAGGCACTTCCCCATCCCCATGACCCCACCAAGCACGAGCAGGATCAATGACGGGTGCAATGCCTTTGAACCATCCGGGATTGAAACCAAAAGAGTTGAGAACATCTCGGAAGCGCTGACAGTCTGTCACAGTAGTCTGTCTATTGCGATCTCCTCTGAATAGAACTCTGGTGGCAGCGTCCATGATGCCATTGATGAGACTGTAGTAGGGTTTAGGGTTAGGGTTAGGGTTAGGGTTAGGGTTAGGGTTAGGGTTAGGGTTAGGGTTAGGGTTAGGGTTAGGGTTAGGGTTAGGGTTAGGGTTAGGGTTAGGGTTAGGGTTAGGGTTAGGGTTAGGGTTAGGGTTAGGGTTAGGGTTAGGGTTAGGGTTAGGGTTAGGGTTAGGGTTAGGGTTAGGGTTAGGGTTAGGGTTAGGGTTAGGGTTAGGGTTAGGGTTAGGGTTAGGGTTAGGGTTAGGGTTAGGGTTAGGGTTAGGGTTAGGGTAGGGTTAGGGTTAGGGTTAGGGTTAGGGTTAGGGTTAGGGTTAGGGTTAGGGTTAGGGTTAGGGTTAGGGTTAGGGTTAGGGTTAGGGTAGGGTTAGGG